>NC_052355.1:42771147-42869738 GCF_009727055.1 Benincasa hispida | reverse complement strand
GTTCTGGCACGAGTTCTGTTTTGTTTAAATATACACCTAGGCACTTGATCGTTAGTATGAGGTGGTATGTGTTTCCATATGTTGATATCTGATCTACTGATGTTGAGGCATACTTGTATGTTGTGGAACTATGATGTTAAAGTATATAGGAATATTTTAGAATATGTTGTTGAGAATTATGTGTATGTGGTAGAGCCATGGTATCGAGGATTACATGTATGTCATAGATTCGTACGGTGTTGATTTTTGAATGTTGGGATTCACCAGTTTTGTGTTTCCTTCGGGATTCACCAGTTTTGTGTTTCCTTCAGGATTCACCAGTTTGTGTTTCCTTCGGGATTCACCAGTTTGTGTTTCCTACGGGATTCACTAGAGGTAATGGGCATACTTAACTACAGTAGGATAGGACTCAGTCTCTTACCGGTTTCATATGTGTATATGTGCCATAGATGGGTATCTAGAGGACATAGATGCCTAGCCTGACCCAGTGGTGGGGTTACTTATCGAGTATTTCATGCTCATTCTTTCTTATATTGATGTTTCAGGTAAGGGTAGAGATGCACCAGCGATGGCGCAACGGAATTCGTGATCGTGCCACTGGGACTAGTTTTTACACTTCCGTATCATGACATTTAGAGTCCTTATTTTTCCCTTAATATTTAGTTTTATTGTTTTAAACTTATTATTAAGGATTATTTATTTTATATACTTTTAATAGTCTTTACGAATTATGGGTACCCTATTATTATTTTAACAATTGCATTTAATAAATGTCTTTTGAACTTCTCTTGTTTAATTAACATTTATTTCAACATAACTGAGCGTCGTTTTAAATTCTATGCATGCATTTATTTTAGTAACGGCTTAACCTAAGTCCTAAGGGATCGGGTCGTTACACAAACGATCGAAGATGTAAAGAGCAATGCAATTGCGGAGAATTCTGATGCGTGTACAGTTGGTGCATTACTGACGGGATTTATTACGTAACAAAAGGGATATTCACTCCACCATTTCAGGAACTGTCTTAACAAAAAAGTGGGGACCACAATGCAAAGAGTCAAAGCTTCGCCTATAAATAGCTTATGCAATTCCATTGAAAGATATACTCGATACGGGAGAATTGATACTTGTAGATACTGGGTACAGGGAGACGTGTATATACTGATCTGAGAGAGAGACTGGTTAAGCGATTAATTAGAGTAGATCTGGGAAGAATCAAGAGACAAGGCCGAGAGGTGAGTCTCTGGGCAAAGAATCCTTTCAATCTCCGCCGTTGAAGCTCTATACAAAGGTCACTTCTACCAGATGAGCAAGCCTGAGAGAGAAGCTCTTCTCTTCATCCATTCCACACGCCGACAAGCAAAACCTCTGCCCAGATCTGTGTCAAGACGTTGACACTCTTCTGTATTTTTTTCTATCTCGTTTTCATCACTTGTACTTATCTTTTTTACTCTAACATTCACACCATATATCAGACGCTTAATCGTAGCATTAATTATTATGATCATTTCCATTATCATCTCTCTGTCAATTTTCGTTCATCCATGATTCACTTTTTCCATGATGTTTTCTTAATTCCCTGGGTAATTAATAAGAATTAAGCAAGTAAATTAATCTTTGTTAAGAAAATAATTATGTTTAGCTAAAGCATGCTAGACAACATCTTCACCTGTTAGAGCAAAAGTGAAAATACCATTTCGCCTATCGAGAGAGGGTTGGAAGAATGCGTTAACTAAAGCGAGAAGTACTTCCAGAGATGGAAGCAACTTTGCGTTCATCATGTTCATCCCTGTTTCACCATAGAGATATGGGAACGTGACCGATCATTAAGAGGTGTACGCCAAAGGAAAGTGGAACCTTAGTTACATCTTTAACGCAGTTAACAAACTTGCGATGTTTTTACTAATTATTCTTTCTATTTCTGATTCATACATAAAGACTTGCCATCGCATACCACGATCCTTTGTATAAACTTGATAGTCTCAGTCTCGAACTCAGTATCTATGTATCCATGATTCTTGTATCTTTTATCATAATAGTTTAGGACTTTTCACTTTTATCGCCACTTTTATTTTATTCAAGCGCAAATTTCATGTTTATCGGCAATTTGAAATCATGTATCAAACATGAATTCTTTCTATTAATGTAAAACGGTCGCATATATCACGGAAAGTTAACACAAATTTAACGAAAACAAATTCCCTGTGTCGAGACTGTCGAATTTACTCTGAAGAAAATACGTTGGAATGTATACGTTGGGTTTCAGCGCAAGGAAACTTGTGACAACGCAATTACTCCCATAGTATTACTATAAGACATATAATCAACAAAGCATATATCTAGAGTAAGTAATGCATAACACAACATTCCACATTCCATTTCCATGCAATACATTCATCAAGTTTGGACATGAGCTTATTGTTCTCATCCATATTTCAATTATTTGTTCGCATGCTGTAAGTAAATAAGACACATCTTATGCGATTACAAGTTTATGGCGCCATGCCGGGGTTGGTAACGGTTAGTGTTGAGTACGTTTGTGATATTTTGCAGGACAAATCTTCCTTTTGTAAACTGACTGTTTTATCACAAAGAGTAGTCTGATGGTTTGATGAGTATGGAAAGAGTGATCCAGAATTTCGAAGTGACTCAAAGATCGGCGTAAGCATTTACCAGGAGCACATTAGAACCAGATTAAGCGTTTCAGAATTTCAAGACCTACGGTTGCGAAAAATGCAAGGTTTGAAAGATGTGCAGCGCATTCTCCATAACTGGTGTGATTCTCGAAGGAAGTAGATCATATCTCTACCCGAATACATTGCGGGATGAGACCAGGAGGAGCAATGTCCTTGAAGATATTGGGCAGGCAAGCTAGACCCCCTGCAGAGGTGTGGATTACGTTCATCATGGGAAATTGTCTTCCGATCCATATCTCAATTCTATGTTTACTTGCTTTTTGAATTACTGTCTTTATTGCTTTATGAATCTTGTTATTTAATGCTTCTTTAACATTGTTTTTATTGCTTGATGAAATTATTCCTCCTTTAATTCACTTACGTTAATTTCCGTGCTTTCTTTAATTTCTTCACTTTTCTGTCTTAAGTGCGTTATCCTTAAATTTTGGTGAATGATTGTTTAATAAGAAGAGAATTCATACCGCAACATCCTTATGACTTTGATAACATAAAATGTATCTTATTATCTTATGTCACACAAAGCATGGATGATTATAACGCAAGTTTATGATATATGTTACTACTTCTAGATGTATGCATTATTAAGGAAATGATGGTAGTATGCTATGCGTTGTCACAAGTTTCCTTGCGTTGGAACCAAGTGTAATTCCACCGCAAGTTTCTCGGAGTGATCCGAGGTCGAACATAGGGATTGCGTAGTTAATGCATTACGTTCGTGATATATGCAATCGAGGGGTTTTTCTATTAATAAAAGATTGGTTTATAGAGGTATTTAAAATTGCGGTAAAGTAAAATTAAGCGGTAAAGTAAAGTTGCGATAATAAAATAAAGTGCGATAAAAGTAAGCCTAAGCTAATATGATACAAGATAATGGATACTGATACATGATACTGAGTTTGAGACTGACTGTGAAGATTATACAAAGGGTTGTGTTATGCGGTGGTAAGTCTTTATGCATGAAACAGAAATAGAAAGGGTAATTGATATAAACATCGCAAGTTCATTAATTGCGTTAAAGATATAACTACGGTTCTGCTTTCCCTTGGCGTACACCTCTCGGTGATCGACTGTGTTCCCACATCTCTGTGGTGAAACAGGGACGAACGTAATGAACACAAGGTTGCTTCCATCTCTGGAAGTACTTTTTGCTTTAGTTACCACATTCTTCCAACCTTCTCTCGACAGGAGGAATGGCATCTTCACTTCTGCTCTCACAGGTGAGGATGCCGTCTAGCATGCTTTAGCTAAACATATTCATTTCTTTAGCATAGATTAATTTACTTGTTAGATTCATGCTAATTACCAAGGGATTAAGAAAATATCATGGAGAAATCGATTAATGGAGGAATGAAAATTGACAGAAAGATGGAGATGAAAATGATCATGACATTCAATACTAATATTTAGTGTCTGATGCATAGTGTGAATAATAGACTAAGAAGATGAATACAGTTGATGGTAAAGAGATAGAAACAAATACAGAAAAGTGCCAACGTCTTGACACAGATCTGGACGGTGGATGTGCTTGCCGGCAGATGGAGTGGATGTAGAGAAGAGCTTCCCTCTCAGGCTTGCTCGTCCGATAGAAGTGACCTTGGTATAGAGCTTCCACGGTGAGAATAGAAAGGATTTGCCCTGAGACTCACCTCTCGGCTTTGTCTCTTAAATCTTCCCGGATCTTCTCCGATCAGGCTCTTCAGATAGTCTCTCTCTCAATATACAAATATTAAAATATGCCCGTATCAAGTATATTTTCCAATAGAATTTCAGAGGCTATTTATAAGCTCAGCTTTGACTCTCTGACTTGTGGACCCCACTTTATTGTTATGGAAATTCCGGAAATGGTGGAGTGAATATTCCTTCTGTTATGCGATCAATCCCATCAGAAATGCACAATGGTCATCTGTACTCGTACTAGGATCCTCCACAATTGCGTTGCTCTTTTGCATCTTCGATCGTGTGCCCGCATGCGGTGTTGTTTTTTATTATCGCATACGGTTGAAGTTGCCTTGATTGCTTAGCTCTTGATAGATTGTCGCATGCGCTGTCATTGCGTTGATCGTGTATTCATTTCTGAATGATGGGCGCAATGCGACGTAGATACGTTGTTCTTTTTCTCTTGAGCCATGAACGCATGCGGTGACTTGATGTCCTGGAAAACAGATTTGAAATATTCTTTTCTACCATTGCAATGGTGTCAGTGGGTGTATTGACAACAATTTATAATTCTTACATTTCTTAGCTAATTTCTCTAAAATTGACGTAACTTTCCTTTCTTTTGGCCGTAATATCTAAATAAAGCAGTATAAATAACTTGTATTTCTACAAGTTATCACACCCCCGAATTTAGATATATGCTTTTCCTCAAGCATATCTTCTACTAAGGCAATAATGCTCAATTGCTATCCTAAATTTTGCGTCGATTGGTTTCTCTGAATGCTCCACCTAGGCACATTACTTAACATCGCAATTTTCTTTCTATCCTTGAAAATTCATAACAAAGCCTTACTTTATTCTTCTATTCTACAAATTTTTGCTAAAAAATGCTTTTCTAGTTTTAAAAGGGATGTTTACCTCTTCTTGTCAAAACAATTTGATGTGTCTGGATGCGGTGGTCAAACTTTGCGTCATTTATTAGAGACTGTTGATCATGGTTACACCCTTCATTTTGGCTTGTCCCCAAAGGTGTCATGCGAACATCCAACTACGGTTGTGTGCCAATCTCAACTTTAGCTCATGAATTTCAGAGGAGTTGTCTCTTGCATTCGTTTATTTTTCTTTTGCATTTTTCTCTTTTCATATTGCGTTGTTCTTGGAAACCCACCTTCGTTTTGGCTTGCTCCCACGGGTGTCATGCGAACATCCAACTATGAGCAGGCTTCTTTCGCAACTTAACTCTTATCAGGTTGGGATTATTTTTTAGGTTTCCCTTGCACTGACATTGGAGTTTATATGGTTTTTTTTTTAGATAATGAACGCATTTTTCTTAATGACCGCATCACTTTATCTCATCTACTCAGACCTTTCTCACCCTCAAATTTAGAGATGCGCAAGGTTCTCATTGCATTATTTGGACAGAATAGACAAACACTTAGAAAAATTTCAAAAAGAAGATTTGAGCAGAATTTTGAAAGATAAAAAGTAAAGTAATGCTAAACTACGAATTAAAAAAGTGTTAGTTAGAAAATACAAAGTATGGAAAATGTTACTAAGTGTATGCATATTATACATCATAGCAGCACAATGAATAATGCAAAAAGAAAGATTAAAAATATTGCATAGTTGACAAAGGATGATAAAGAAGAGGCGCAGACATATGTATAGAATTGTTACTTAGTTGTATTGAAAATTAACTAAGTATACAAGTAATTAAAAATATCGCAATACAGAAATTTTTTCTGTACAAAGAATCAAAGAATTTAATTAACATAGAAAAATAATAAATTAAATAAAATTAACAGAATGGCTGCAAAAATAAATGTAAAGATTATTGAGGTTCTAGAGGAGGGTTCGGATGTGATACTTGAGGAGCTTCTGCAAAAATCAAATGCTGCCTGAGATGCAGAGGAACCATGGGTCCATGAAGATATGCTGTCAGAAAATTAACGTATTCATGGCTGCGCTCCGATATCTATCTTTGGTGCAGGTAAATCGTATAAGTGTTGCGCTGAATATTGATCAACACCTGCCTTGTCATGGCAGCACTGCGTTGTAAATCGTCGACTTGCTCAATTACCGCATCAATTCTCTGGCCGAAGAAGGTTTGTTACTGAGAGAAGAGCTCTTGCTATTGGGAGAAGAGTTATTGTTGTTGGGCAAGAAGGGACCGCATATCTGCTAACTCAGTAGCTAAGGAAGCAACGGTGGGTTGTGCCTGCGATGCCTCGCCATCGACGTTTTGGGGTTGGGCAGAAGTGCCTTCACCCAAATCGTGTGGGTCATCGACATGCGGTGGTGGAAGGGGAAGTTACAGTGATGATGCTGAAGGTGATGATAGGGCTGCTGGGTATGCGGTTGGAGAATCTGAGGGAAGGAGAAGATTGTTAAAGTGCTCAGGAAGGGAAGAAGAAGGTTGTGTGGGAGGGCTTGGAGGGCGAATTATTAAGGGTCAAAGGGTCTAAGGTAAGGACTGTCTCTTATACACATCTAGATGTGTATAAGAGACAGGTATAGAAGAGCCTTCACCCAAATCGTGTGGGTCATCAACATGCGGCGATGGAAGGGGGAGTTGCGGTGATGATGCTGAAGGTGATGATAGGGATGCTGGGTATGCGGTTGGAGAATCTGGGGGAAGGAGAAGATTGGTAAAGTGCTCAGGAAGGGAAGAAGAAGGTCTGTCTCTTATACACATCTAGATGTGTATAAGAGACAGTTTGTCTTGCGATCAACTGGCCCACATCGATTGGAATGCCGCGTGCAATGCAATATGCGGCCATGACTCGATCCCTCGAAATTGTTTTGTCATGGGAAGTTGGGATCAGCCACTGTTTGACCAAATAAACCCAAAGCCGCCCCTCAGGAAGCAAATTCTTGGACGCCAAGGTCCTGATGCCTTTTAAAGAAATTGTCCACTTAGTGCCCAGTTCTGTTAATACTCGCAGCACATCTTCCATTAGCTCTTCATTGGGATCATCAATGATTTTGTTGCTTGGTGCATCCAGGTTATCCTTCATCTGGTACAGTTCATTGATGTCCCTTGCACTGAAAGACACCATTTGCCCTTTTATGGTCACCACATCCTTGGTGCCATGTAGCCGTCCGTGGTAGAAGTCGCACACTACCTCTGGAATAACAATGGCTGGGCACTGGCAAAATGTGTCCCATCCATGTTCTACGATCACGCTCGTAATCAAGTCTGGTAGTGGCGTTGACGTAGGGAAAAAGCCCATTTCCATCAGCAAGTCATCGTTCTCTTTCTTTCTTGATGGATGCACCTTTGCCAACGTGGGCTTGCTGCTCTCTACGACTGCTTTGCCCTTTTCCTTGGTCAACGCAAGGCGAGATTTCTGCCTTTGTTTTCTTTCTCGCTCCTTGCGTTGTTCCTCTTTTTCCTGTTCAGCAAGTTCTTTTCCTTCTTCTCTTTCTCCTCTTTTCTCCTCCTCTCCTTCTCTTCTAATGCGTCAATTAAAATTGGAGGGTCAACGGTTGGCCTTTGCTGAACATTCTCCTTGCGGTGCCGCATCAAGGGGGTAACATCTCCTTCTTCTCCTTCTTCTCCTTCATCAATCGCAACCACTTGCATTGTTTCAGGTTGCGCTGTTTCTTTAAGTTACGCTGATTCCCCCTTGTCCTCCCTTACGGAGGTGGATTCCCCGTCCAGCTCTGGGCTTGCAGCCCTCTTTTTCCTTTCTTCTTCCTTCTTCAGGCACTTTTCCTCCTGCCTGCATTCTTTTCTCTCACTCTTTTCTTGCTTCTTCTTTAGCTTGGCCTCCTCATCTTCTTCATCATTCTTCTCTTTGATCTTCTTCTCTGCTTTGCTTAGATGGGATGGCTCATCTCCTCCAGCCTTCTTTTCCTTACTCTTCTTCTCCTTCTTCTCTTTAGCCTCTTCAAATTGCTTCTCCACTGCCGTTTCCTCCAAAGCGACTCTGATGGGTCCTTCATAGGATTCTACTTGCGTAGTTTCCTTAGGATCCACGATGACCAGAGTGCTTCTCCTTGAATCCTCTTCCATCACCTCCTCCATAGGTAGTGGTTGGTTCACAACCCCAGCCTCGGGTAGTCCTCCTTCTTTCTCCAAGTTGCTGAGAATGCTCCCAAACACCTTCTTATCGTCTTGTCTCTTTTTCTCACTTTCAGAGGATAATGTTGGTGTTGGGAGTGAGGTGCTTTCAGAACTCTGCCCCCTCTTGAACTTGAGTGGCCTAGCTACTAAGGGGTTTCGCCGGGGTCTTCCGGCGATTTGAGAACTAGTCTGTGGCTGAGCAGCGAGACGGCGACTGGTAGCAAGGAATGCAGCCTCTCGCATGGTAAGCTCGGTTATCGAAGGTTATGAATGTGAAGAAGATGGCTGGGAAGTCTGTCTGCCATGGATGTAGAAGTAAAAGAAAATTAGGAAATCGTTAGGGTTCTGGGAAGGAAGAAAGGTTTAGTATTGCAGAGACGATTTTAGGATTTTTTTTTTTTTTTTTTTTTTTTTTTTTTTTGCAAATGAAGCAAGTAAAAACCTAAGACGAAGAAACCCGTTACTTATTAGGTTGGGCCTTGATGGGCCCAACGCGGATTCTGTGGTGGCAGGCCTCGAGCTACTCAAAAAGCCTACCATTTGCACTCCTCACATTTATGAAGTTGCAGAGTCGTACGTTCTTTCAGCTGCAAACTCATCATGTCCTTGGAAGCTGAAGCGATTAGACTTCTCAGGTTGCAAAAGGAATTTTCTTTGGAGTTTTATTCGAATGGGCGCAAGGTAAAAAATTAACGCAATGAATTCATCAATGCAAATACATCTTTGCAGAGGACGGGCAACAACGCATGTATTCCCGCAACACACCTCTTAACTCAATGCATTTATGGAGGACGGGCGCACTGTATTTCTACCAGCGCATCACTACCTCAACATAGTGCATCTTTGCTAAGGACGGGCAAAGAACACATACATGCGCAACACACCCTTCAATACAATGCATTTAAGTTGGATGAATGCAAAGTGTCTCTTGTTGGTACAAGATGCACTCCTTAACGCAATGCATACCGAATGGTGATTGTTTTATTATTAAAATTTTGTTGTTATTATTATTATTATTATTTTCATCAACACAATGCACACAGACATTGCGGAAATAATTTCCTTCTTATTAACCAATCATTCACCAGATTTAAGAATAACGCATTTATGACAGAAAAGTTAAAGAAATTAAATAGAGTACAAAAATAAATGCAAGATGAATTAAATAAATCATAAATTCATAAAGCATTGAAAGACAAATTGAATGAAGCAGTAAATGACAAAGTTCATAAAACTATAAAGACAAGAATTTAAAAGAAAACATGTAAACATAGAATTGAGATATGGACCAGAAGATAGTTTTCTTTTGATGGATGCAATCCACACCTCCGCAGGTGGTCCAGCTTGCCTGCCCAATGTCTTCAGGGACATTGCTCCTTTCCATGAGATCCCGGGGCTTCAAAATTGCTGCACAACATCCCAGGTGTTCTATTTCGTAGCTTAGATGCCAGCTGTCCCACTTGAATCTCCAAATTTCTTATTGAAGACGCCTGCGCCTACATCACCGCATCATTTTTATCCATGTATTGCTTGAGCAAGGCCTCCAATGAATTACTAGATGTGTTTGAAGATGAGGGTTGTTGATTGTGCGATTGCCCTTGTTGACCCTGATTCTGATTGTGGTGAAAAGGTGGAGGGTTTCCTCGATTCCCTGAATTGCTATTCTGATGGTTACTTGGCCCACCTTGGTTCTGATTCCTTTCCCTACCGAAGTTAGGGTGACTCCTCCAACCAAGATTATACGTGTTGCTGAAGGGTTATTCTGGATTGCACATACTTGTTGCATGTTCGATGGGCACATTTCCACTGCATGGCCTCCTCCACAATTAACGCAACTAATTGAGGCCACTTGTGCCAGCGCATTGGGTTGTGCTGTTGTTTAGGAGAGGGCACCTTGATCAAGCGCCATCGATTGGAGGATAGAAGTCACTGCGGCCATTTGGGCGGCCAAAGTAGTCATTGTCTCCGCAAGGACAATGGCAGTTTCATTTCTTCTTCTTTTTGAGCCTCTTCCTCCATATCCGTCGTCTACCCAGTCATCCATATTTCGCGAGATGCGGTCAAGGATGACTTTGGCCTCAGTATATGTCTTATCCATAAAACCTCCTGTTATGGAGGCATCAGCAACAGCCTACGTTGATCTGTTTAGACCATTATAAAAGGTCTCCATCAGGACGCAATCGGATATCCCAATATGTGGACAATTTTTCACCAGTCTTCTGAATCGCACCCAGGTGGTGCTAAGGGTCTCGTTATCCATTTGTTCAAAGTTCAACACGTTCTTCCATCGCCTTGCATTGACAGCCGGAGGGAAAAACTTCTTCATGAACCATTCAACCAGCTAATCCCATGAAGTAATCTCATTTGGCTCTAGTGAATGAGCCCACCTCTTGGCCTCATCCTTCAAGGTGTAAGGGAAGAGATATAATCTGATACTTTCAGGGGTAACGCCAGGTATTGAGAAGTTGTCGCACATCTCGATGAAACTGGTCAGGTGGGTATGTGGTTCCTCACTTTGCAGACCCCGTCTCTTATACACATCTAGATGTGTATAAGAGGTAACGCCAGGTATTGAGAAGTTGTCGCACATCTCGATGAAACTGGTCAGGTGGGTATGTGGTTCCTCACTTTGCAGACCCCCAAACTGCCCTGCATTCTGGATCATTTGGAGCATGACCGGTTTGATCTCAAATCTTGCGTTCTTCTCAACGATCGGCCTTGAAATTTTGGGCGAAAAATCATATAGATTGGGCACTGTATAGTTTCTCATCGGAATGTTACGGTCAGCGGCAAGGAAAACAAGATCTTGCACTGGCCGTCCCATACCTTGATTTTCTGCGGGAGCCACATTGTCATTATTATTATCTGCCATGTTGGCCTTCTTTTGCCTCGCTCGGTTCTGGCGTGCCCTTGTGCGAAATATATGCTCGATCTCTAGGTCAGCCTCGAATTCTGGCCAGTCCCAGTACTCATAAACTGTCAGACTGCTTTCCGTGATGAACATCCAGTACAAAGAGATCTGTCCTACAAAATATCACAATCATACTCAACAATAATTGTTACCAATCCCCGGCAACGTCGCCATAAACTTGATAACATAAAATTTATCTTATTATCTTATGTCACACAATGCATGGATGATTATAATGCAAGTTTATGATATATGTTACTACTTATAGATGTATGCATTATTAATGAAATGCTGGTAGTATGCTATGCATTGTCACAAGTTTCCTTGCGTTGGAACTAGTTGGAACCAAGTATAATTCCACCGCAAGTTTCTCAGAGTGATCTGAGGTCAAACACAGGGATTGTGTAGTTAATGCATTACGTTCGTGATATATGCGACTGGGGGTTTTTCAGTTAATAAAAGATTGGTTTATACAGGTATTTAAAATTGCAATAAAGTAAAATTATGCGATAAAGTAAAGTTGCGATAATAAAATAAAGTGTGATAAAATTAAACCTAAGCTAATATGATACAAGATACAGGATACTGATACATGATACTAAGTTTGAGACTGACTGTGAAGATTATACAAAGGGTCGTGTTATGCGGTGGCAAGTCTTTATGTATGAAACAGAAATAGAAAGTGTAATTGATATAAACATCGTAAGTTCATTAATTGTGTTAAAGATATAACTATGATTCCGCTTTCCCTTGGCGTACACCTCTCGGTGATCGGCCGTGTTCCCACATCTGTGGTGAAACAGGGATGAACGTAATGAACGCAAGGTTGCTTCCATCTTTGGAAGTACTTCTCGCTTTAGTTACCGCATTTTTCCAACCTTCTTTCGACAGGAGGAATGACATCTTTACTTCTGCTCTCATAGGTGAGGATGTCATCTAGCATGCTTTAGTTAAACATATTCATTTCTTTAGCACAGATTAATTTACTTGTTAGATTCATACTAATTACCAAGGGATTAAGAAAACATCATGGAGAAAGCGATTAATGGAGGAACGGAAATAGACAGAAAGATGGATATGAAAATGATCATGACATTCAATACTAATATTTAGCGTCTGATGCATGGTGTGAATGATAGACTAAAAAAATGAATACAATTGATGGTAAAGAGATAGAAACAAATACAGAAAAGTGCCTTAACACAGATCTGGACGGTGGATGTGCTTGCCGGCGGATGGAGTGGATGTAGAGAAGAGCTTCCCTCTCAGGCTTGCTCGTCCGATAGAAGTGACCTTGGTATAGAGCTTCCACGGCGGGGATAGAAAGGATTTGCCTTGAGACTCACCTCTCGACCTTGTCTCTTAAATCTTCTCGGATCTTCTCCGATCAGGCTCTTTAAATAATCTCTATCAATATACAAATATCAAAATATGCCCATATCAAGTATATTTTCCCATAGAATTTCAGAGGCTATTTTTAGGCTCAACTTTGACTCTCTGACTTGTGGACCCCACTTTATTGTTATGGAAATTTCGAAAATGGTGGAGTGAATATTCCTTCTGTTACGTGATCAATCCCGTCAGAAATGCACAACGGTCAGCTGTACACGTGTCAGAATCCTCCGCAATTGCGTTGCTCTTTTGCATCTTCAATCGTGTGCTCACACGGGTGTCATTTTTTATTACCGCATGCGGTTAAAGTTGCGTTGATCATTTAGCTCTTGATCGATTGTCACATGCGCCGTCATTGCGTTGATCGTCTATTCATTTATGAATGATGGGCGCAATGTGACATAAATGCGTTGTTCTTTTTCTCTGGAGCCATGAACGCATGCGATGACTTGATTTCCTGCAAAACAGACTTGAAATATTCTTTTCTACTATTGCAATAGTGTTAGTGGATGTATTAACGACAATTTATAATACTTGCATTTCTTAGCTAATTTCTCTACAATTGACGCAACTTTCCTTTCTTTTGGTTGCAATATCTAAATAA
The DNA here is from genome assembly GCF_009727055.1 of Benincasa hispida. Lineage (NCBI taxonomy): Eukaryota > Viridiplantae > Streptophyta > Magnoliopsida > Cucurbitales > Cucurbitaceae > Benincasa > Benincasa hispida. The sequence goes on along the minus strand of NC_052355.1, from coordinate 42,856,410 downwards.
AGCAGTATAAATAACTTGTATTTCTATAAGTTATCATGTACCCGAGTGAAAGGGGAGCTAAGCACAAGCCAAGGGAAAGGTAAATTGGCTAAGTAAAAGCAATGCGTTAGTTCAGCTAAGAGGCATAGAGTCATGTATGCGACAATGATGAATTAAGTAGTATGTAAAGATCAAAAGGGAGCTAATGATTCTAACCAAAGGATCTTCTCTTGTCACAGGGCAGATGCAAATAGAAGAGGCATATAACCCCTTGGATAAGTAGCTTAAGACAATGAGTGACAAGTTTTAATAAATTTTTATCTAATGCTAGTTTTTATGAATGGTTTAAACAAATAGGCAGTAGATATGAAGTTTTTATACCGTGATTTTTCTTCAATGCATGCTTTAAAATGAATGTTGATCGCATGATCCACACTTTTAAATAATGAAGTTATTTATGAGTTCAGCACGCGTTTTCCAGTAAGTCTATGCCATGTTTTACCGCATGAAGAAAGTTTATCAAGGAAATTTTATATGCATACTTCGTGTTTACAAGGCACTATGCAATGATATGAAATGATGAAATATGATCATTTCAAATGTGTAATCTGGATATGTTCTTAAATGTTTAAATGTTTGTGCCTTGTACAAGCTCTATTCCAATCTTGGTACCGAAAGTATTATAAGGTACCAAGATCTCAGTGATATTAGAGATCCTTGACACTGAAGGTATGGTAAGGTGGTCAGGACCCAATTCAACTCTGCGTGAACGTATGACTATATTATCGACATTGATGAGATCCAACAAAAGAGTTCTCTCTCAACTAAGGTTATTAGAGATTGGGCAAAACGGTTCTCCCACATGTTTAGGTAGTGGAGTACTGGAATTCTTCAGAATGATGTTAATTAGTTTTATTATAGGGTTTTACATGATGTATTTTACGATTTCAGTTCCATTTCCAGAACCCTAATTATGATTTTATAAATATTTTCCTTGATACGCATGTTTATGTTATTTATGATTTAAAGTATGCTTTACATAAGATAGTCACTCACTAGGCTTTCCAACTCACTTTTTTTTTAAAAAAAAATTCCTCCCAAGTAGCGGTCGATGTCCAGAAACCTAGTGTTTTGCCAATTAGTCACTTCTCAGACCCACAAAGAGTGGAAGTTAGGTGGCTCATTATGTTCTATTATTTAGTTTTATGTCCATGTCAGAAGAAATAAGGGAGAGTTGTGTTAAACAGATGTTATATATGAGTTTGGCTTCTAAAAACAGTTATGTATGTTCATTCTAAAAACAGTTATGTATGTTCATCTTGATATTTCTTATTAGTAGTAATTATATTCTTTAAGCTGTTGTTGAAACTATGTGTTAAGTCCTAGAGAATTATAAACTGTTAATTAGGTTTAACAAGTGCTAAGGATACAGGTTTTCAGGAGTATGTTAGGCAGTATTTGTCATAAGAGGGTTGACAATTACTGTCTTCACATCTCTTCTCGAATTAAGAGGGTAATCTGGGGAAGGGTGTGACAGGTTAGAAATTCAATTCCTATCTTTTCCTAATCTTACTCTATGTGGGTCCATGCAAGTACATCATATCAACATATTTTGAAATGATTAAAATCACTTTCATCACATTTAAAATCACTCCAAAACATACTTTTAATCACTCGAAATGAAAACTAAATTTTTAATTTTACACTTTTAAATGCCTATTTGTTAGTATAACCCCTCTCTTAATTGATTTTAAATGATTAAAAATATTTCTCTAGTGATTTGAAAATGACAAAAAATGATCATAACCATTCTAGAATCACTTAAAGATATGTCATAACTCAATTCTTTTTGTTAGTATAACAAATGTGAGAATGAAGATTTGAATCTCTTTGACTTAGAGTGTGAATGAGTATATATTAACTATCACTGTACTATGCTTATATGTTCATAATATAGCCCAACTAGATAAAAATATATGTTCTTGATTAAACTCATGCCTTGATTGGTACCATTTTGTTTTTTAAAATTAAGCTTGTAAACACTATTCTAACTCATGAATTTTTATGTTATTTTTTTAATAAATAAAACAAATCTCAAAAGCTAAAAAAAAAAATAGTTTCAAAATTTTGTTTTTATTTTTAGAATTTAAATAAGACTTTAGGTATTTCTTTAATAAAGATGAAAATTATAATTGAAAAATTAAGGAAAACACAAGCATAAATTTTAAAGATAGAAAAATAAAAACAAAATCATTACAAAATAGAGTTCAAATAATTATACTTGTAACATATAAAACATATCTAAATTGATCAATACTTAAGTGTAGTCTAGGCGTACAAATTTTGATTTATAATATATCGTATAGACATAGCAAAATTCCACACTCTCTAATTCTAATGAAAAAATTAGACATGTGTCAATTTTTATTTCCATACCGGTCTAAATAGCTGAATAATGAGTTTACATGGCTAAAATATAGCATTTCATCTTCAGAATGGTTTACCCACTCCCACTCCCACCATTATCGAACTTGAACAAGGGCGGTCAAATCCCCTACCTTTCTCTGATTTTTTCCCCTTATCTCCATCCTCCAACTCTTCCATCCCTTCATTTCCACCATTTTAACCTAACCCGTCTTCTTCGCCGCCGTACCCATCATTTTCCTCTGCCTTCTTTCCCTTTACTCATTCCATCGCCTTCCTTTAGTTTGATTGGGACCAAACTCCAGGTTTGTTTTTTTGTTTGTTTGCTTTTTCAATTTCTTTATCTTTACCCCTCTCTTAATTCAATCTGCTGAACGTTGATTAACAAACTTTTTGTTAATAAAAAATAGAAAGAAAAAAGATATAGTACTTTATAGTGTCAAACTGATTCAAAGCAACATAACTTTCAACTTTCAATCTTAATAATTACACTTGGAAGTTTCTCTGATGCCAATTGAAGCAGTTAGTCTAATGACTTTGAGCAACAAACAACAGTGAACTCAACGAACAGAGGAAAACTGAGATGTGATGGAGTGTATGATCATCATTTACATTTCAACATTTCTATTTGGGTGTCTTCTTTTTTGTGTCATCAAGCTATTTTTCAAACTATGGTGGATTCCCATGAGTATTCAGAGGTTCATGAGGTCACAAGGGATTCGAGGTCCTTCTTATAAGTTCATCCAAGGCAATACCAGTGATGTTTATATCAAAAGAATGCACGCCATGGCTACACCCATGGACCTTTCCCATAACATTCTCCCCAGAGTTATGCCTAGTATTTACTCTTGGCTCAGCCTTTACGGTATGAAACTGTCTTGATTTTTTCACTTATTTATGATTATGGACCCAAGGTTTGGAGATGTGTTATATATAAACCCTTTAATCCTATTGGCGTCTCTATAATCTTTATTATCTAATATTTCTCTCAAATAATATCTAATATTCTTTTCAAATAATAAAATTGTTCTCTCCCTCTATCTGTAGACGCAGCATAAATCTTTGTGCTGAAGTTTACTGCTTATGCTTTTCTCACTTTCTTTGCTTGTTGGTTTCATAACATGAACTCACAAGTTTGGTTCCTGAACTTTTAGAGCTATGCTTCTTAGAATAGATTCTTGAATTTTAAATAATGTTTTAATGGGTCTCTTTAACCAGTACTTTAGAGTCTAATGTCTTGCAAACCAAATACTTATTAAACACCAAATTGAAATTTCTGAGGCTTAGACTTGATTGTTGTCTGAATGTATTAAAAAATGTTAAAGGGATCTATTAAACACAACTTTGGAAGTTTATGAAGTAGCTTGTAATTGAACGGCTTCCTTTTCAACTAGATGTCTCCTTTTATCTGTGTGAGTGTCTGGAATTGTGCAAACAGGGAGGAACAATCTTCAGTGGTTTGGATTTGATGCTCAGTTGATCATTACAGACCCTGAGATGATCAAGGAGGTGCTCCATGATCGACAAAAGAACTTCCCAAAAGCAAAACTCCAAGGCCACATCCATAGAATTTTTGGAAATGGACTTGTCACAGCAGAGGGTGAAAGATGGGCTAAGTCCAGGAAAATAGCTAACTTTGCTTTCCATGGAGACAGCCTCAAAGTAATTAACTCCATGCTGGATTTTAGTTTCAAAGTTTTGGTGAATTTTATGTTGAGATTTGATTGAACTGTACGAGATTATTGGGACTGTACTGCAGAACATGATCCCAACCATGATTGAGTGTGGTGATAAGATGATTGAAGGATGGAAGAATTATGAAGGGAAAGAATTGGATGTGTTCAAAGAATTCAAAGTATACACTTTGGATGTCATTTCTCATACTGCTTTTGGGAGTAGTTACCAACAAGGAAAGGATATCTTCCACATACTACAAGAGCTTTGCGAGCTATCAATCAGAAATGGATACAAAATTAAGCTACCTGTAATTAGGTAGTTTAGCCTCTCATTTGATAGCCATTTGATTTTTTGTTTTTGAAAATTAAACTTACAAGTTTGTTGACTGGGAATTCAAATGTTTAAGATGAAAACTATGGTAAGAATATTGAGAAGAAACAATCATAAATTTAAAAAACAAAGTTGTTATCAAATGGGGGCCTGGTTTTTGTTAGTTGAGTTCCTAAATTACTTGATGAAAGCTGATGTAATGTTAATAGAAATGAAACTAATGGTTGAAACGTCTTGAAACTGTTATCTGACACTCCGAATGACTAGGTGGCAGGTCTCGCTAATAATAAAACTGCTCTCTCCCTCTACTTGTAAACGTAGCTAACACATTATTAGTAGACCACATAAGTTTCTTAGTCGTTCTTTATTGTCCACGTTTTTTGTTTGTCGATTTTGTTCCTGTCATTACATTGATTTTGGTTTGTTTGCAGTAAGATTTTGAAATCCAAAGATGATTATGAAGGAAAAAGGCTTGAAAAGAGAATGAAAGATTGCTTCATGGAAATCATCAAAGCCAGAGAAGAGAAGTTGAGGAATGGTGAAGCAGAAGGGTATGGGAATGATTTTCTGGGATTGTTAATAAAGGCAAAGAATGACCCTGAAACATCACAGAGCATTTCTGTGGAAGATATCGTGGATGAATGCAAGACATTTTACTTTGCTGGACATGAGACCACCAATGTTTTGCTGACTTGGACTATGTTTCTTCTGGCATTGCATAAAGAATGGCAAGAGGAAGCAAGAAATGAAGTGTTCAAGGTGTTTGGAGACAAGAATCCAACATTGGAAGGCCTTCCAAAATTAAGAACGGTAAGATTTAACGAAGTACAGATCGATATTGAAACCTAGGATATCTTGATTTGATATCATGTAAATAATTATAGGATGTGTGTGTGTGTTTTCTTTTTTACAATGGACAGATGATGATCATCATCAATGAATGTCTGAGGCTATATCCACCGGCAATGTCAGTAGCACGACGAGTAGAGAAGGAAGTGAGACTAGGAAGCATGGTGGTTCCAACGACGATTATGCTTACAATTCCAACAGTAGCAGTTCATCATGACACGGCGTTTTGGGGAGAAGACGCACATGAATTCAAACCAGAAAGATTTTCAGAAGGGGTGGGGAAAGCGACCGAAAGCAACTTGGCTGCGTATATCCCATTTGGATTGGGGCCTCGAAGTTGCGTGGGGATGAACTTTGCAATGAATGAGGCCAAAATTGCAATGTCAATGATTCTACAAAGATACTCCTTTAGCCTGTCGCCGGCCTATGCACACATGCCGGTTCAGTTGTTAACTATTTGCCCCCAGAATGGAGTTCAAGTGATACTAAACTCAATAACAGATCACAAAGTCTGAAATGAACATTGTTTGGGTGTTAATAAGAAACAAGATGTTTGTATTCGTACTCTAAATTTGGACATTGGTATCTGAAAATCACTTGTTTAGTTAATTTTAGGTAGCTTCAAATTATAGTTACGTTATCTCAAAAAAGATGGTTTTCTACAAAGACGTGGTTGTCTAGAAGAAGGATACTAAACATTACTATTGTAATGATCGGTTGGATCTTTCACCACTGTAATTATTGAGGAAAAAATGTCAAGTTGTAATCAAAATTCAAAAAGTATAAACTTGTTTTAATGCATAAATTAGTGAGCCGCATGGTTTGAAATTAAACTCGCAAGGTACTCAAAATAAAAAATAAGAAGAAATTAAACTTGCACAACAGGGAAAGTAATCTCACAATTTTCTATACATTTGTTCATATTCTTATTCTACAGATTATAAATGCATACCATTGTTCAAAAATGTCAAACATTCGTACATTCAAATAGAAGTGAACACCATACGAGCAAATAAAAACTGATGAAATAAACATAGTTCAATTGACATAAAATCTTATAGTACTATCGATCTTGAGATTAGAGACTTGATTCGATCAATTAGATGCTTGATCTTCCCCAACACAAATATTACCAAAAAGAAATACAACCAACCCAAAAATAACCAATCAAACTAAAAATAATTAACAAATGTACCATCAATATAATATTTTTTGTTAATTGTAAATTCAAACATAACTTAATAATTATGATATTTATATTCTTAAAATTAAAAAAGAATAAAATTGTGATTTGAGCAATGACGCTTGAAATGCATGTTCCTTCCCAAAGTTACATGTTTGACTATATCTATATGTATTAGAAGAAAAAAAATAAAATAAGTTAAAATATCATTTTGATCCTTATACTTTAAAGTTTGTATATTTATAGTTCCTATATTTTTACTAAACCGTAAATTTAATTCCCAATCTAGTTTATGGTTGATTTTGAAGTTATCTAAGATTTTTTAAAGTAATAAATCCAGAGAAAGAAATGAAATTTTAACCACAAAATAAAAAGTCAAACATATAACTTTGGAGCTAAGTTCTTTGATATGAATATGAAATTTAATTTTCCATGTTTATGTTTTGTAATATTTAATAAATCAATAGTTGCAACGTGCCATTGACCAATGTTCCCCAAAAGAACCGGAATGATCCTCACATTGACAATCACAAAAATAAATAAATAATTAATTGGAAAAAACATGTTTTTAAGGAACAAAAGCAACATGATATTATATATAAATAATTAATATACAGTTATCAAACAAGATATTGAACAAAACTTTAAAAGGCTAAATATATACAAACTAATAAAATTTGTTAAATAATTAATATACAAATATTAATCCATATATATTAACTAACTTAATATATATGAAGGTTAAACTATATGTTATATCACATATCACATATAACCTATAGATTATGTTATATCACATACAATATAATTTATTGTTTATTATTCTCTCATATAACCTAGAGTATTAGTATGAATCATATTCATATTAATTTTAATCTTTAGTTTTTATATGTATCACATTCATAAAATTAATATTTGAATTATATTCAAATATTTACTTCTCTCATTAAACTTTATATTATAATATACCATACACATTATATTAATTATATCTTATATAATTAATTCTCTTTAATTACTTTGAATAATTCAAATTAATCCAAAACCTATTTGATTCTCATTAATTCTTATTGAGTTAACAAGGGGCCCTTATGGACTTATAGATTGAAGCTCCAATGATACTGATTAATTAATTAAACTCTTTTATTAAATTAATCAACCTTCATCAATTGTTGGTCATTTTACTAAGGGCCGACAGCTGCACTCTTCACCTATAGATATATTTTCGTGTCCATTGGATATAACTAATCAACAGTGTGTTCACCCTCCACAAATTGTTCGTAAGTATAGTTGGACCAAAGTTATTATTTTACCCCTGTAGTTACTTTTAACTCTTTAAGTACTACTGATCTCTCTAATGAACAATTAATTATAGTCCAACTATGACCTAACCCCTCTTAGGTCATAAGAGGGTGTGGCGCCATTTTGTTCAAGCCCCGAAATCAGCCTTTAAGAAAGCAATTTATCTACTTACCTAACAACAAGGAAGGAGCGAATTCCTTCTTATGTAGTTGTGCTCTCAACTCCCAAATTAGATGAGTCCCCAAAATGGTAGGCTTATTGAGTCAGCAAATCTGGTCACTCTCACCCATTCAAATCAAAGGACTGCCCTCATAGGCAGGAGTTCACAACTCACTCAGGATTAAGGTCAAGTCTTCTATGGTCATCCTGATGAAATGTAAGTCTTTTCCAACAATGGTGTTATAAAGAGACTATTCATTTCGTGGTCCGATCTTATACAAACTCTTTGTATAGGATACCTTCGCTCATATGTCTCCACTCATGAGAATTTCCATGAGCAGTGGAAGAGATCGTTCCAAATTCCATTCGAATTGAACACAAACAATTACAGTCATAAAATGAAAATTAACAGGTCATGCACAACAAGAAATTACAGCATGCTTTCATAGAATCAAGGGATAGAGTATGCGTATCTTTGAAGAACCATTCTTCAAACTCCCTCGATCAATCTCCAATGCGTCTAAGAACAACAACTCTTGAACACAACGACCGGAACAACACGATCACCAACACGAACACAAGGATTGGCTTCTTGAACCCAACGAACTGAGTCAGAACACTATCATAAAGGCTACCTTGGTATTCTCGGTATGAGAATCTGGGAGTTGTCAGCTCTGTATGGTCTTGGCTTGAGGAAGAGACTGGAGGACAACGATCGTGTAAACGATTAAGCAAGTGGGAGATAAGATGTTGTCTATCGTATAGACGATATGCTTGATCGTTTAGTAAATGACAGCCTATCGTATAGACTTAGCCACTCAATCGTTTAACTACGATCAGCTGATGAACTATCGTATAGTCAAAGCTCCACGATCGTTTAGTCTCTACACAACTATCGCTTAGTGAAACACTTTCACTTGATAGCATATCCATGAGTTCTTTCCGAATGAGGTAACTCTCTAAAATTAGGAAAACAAATTTTCTTTTATCTCACGGTTATCATAAAACCACTAATAACCTCCCACTCAATTGGTTATTAGAGAAAAAGAAATTAATTATGATATAATTAATATATTATAAATAAATATGATAACCAACTTACCATATTATATTTATAACCTATAGTTTTAATATTTCATCTCATGAAACATACAAATCATAGTTCTTTTTCTATTTTATGGTACTTAATGTAAATCATATTTACATTAATTCCTCCATTTGATATATATCATACATCATACCAATTATATCATATATAATTAAATTTTCTCTTGTTAATTTAAACGCTTCAAATCAACACAAAAACTAATTCTCAACTTGAATCCATTGAGCTACCAAGGAGACCTTATGAACCTGTAGTTTGAAGCTCCAACGGTATATGAATAACTAACTAAACTCTTTAGTCATGGGATCTACCATCCTTTAACTGTCAGACACTCTACTAAAGACCACCAGCTGCGCTCTTCTTACTACAGATATATTTTTGTATCCATATCAACCAATCAACAGTTCGACAACCTTTCACAGATTGCTTGTAAGTACAACTGGGCTTATTTATCATTTTGTCCCTGTAGTTACATCTAACTCCTTAAGTACCACTGATTCTTCTAATAAACAATAAGTCATAGTTCTACTATGATTGGGTCCTCTCTTCCAAAGAGAGGATGTGGCCACTATGTTCAAGACCCGAAATCAGCCCTTAAGAGAGCAGTCTATCTACTTACCTCTACTTTGGGGAAGGAGTGAATTTCGTATAGTGAGACGTAAGTCTCAATTATCAACGGTGTTATATAAAGAGACGAATCATCTCATGGTCCGGTCTTATACAAACTCTTTGTATAGGATATTTCCACTCGCATGTCTCCACATGAATGGTCAGGATCAGACCATATATAGCACTTTACAATATCTGTAATATCTACAAAGCGGGTCGTATCCGTAGTGTCACAAGGATAAGGTATCCCCCCTTTATCCTTATACTACAGACCTTTTAGGTTATTACTTAAGGCATGATCCATTTGTATATCTCATATACATGTTAAGTTTACATAAAATAAGCACAAATCTTTGTTTATTGGATATGCGTAAATGCAAATAAAATAACTCTTATTTTATCAATAACAATGTGTACAAAGTTTACAAACTATGAGACTCCGAGAGAATTAGGACACCAATCTCAACAATCTCTCACTTGTTCTAATGCTTCGGGAAACTAATGTACAATACATGAAAAAATACAAGTACAATATACAATAAACTAGGGCATACTTTATACCCCAGTATCATCTCTCACTTGCCCTAGACAAGATGTCGCATGTCCCATAGACCCAGACTCTCCAGATGACCCTCGAACACTTTAGTCGTGAGAGCCTTTGTAAATGGATTAGCAACATTGTGCTCTGATGCGATCTTTGCGACTATCACATCACCGCAATGCACAATCTCCCTAATCAAATGATATTTTCATTCGATATGCTTGCCTCTACGATGACTCCAAGGTTCCTTTCAATTTTCCACAGCCCCGTTGTTATCACAATAGAGAGTGATCGGCAAAGACATATTTGGAACAACGTCCAAATCTTTAAGGAACTTCCTAAGCCTAACAGCCTCCTTAGTAGCTTCACAAGTGGCTACATATTCAACTTTCATAGTGCAGTCCTTGATGCATCTTTTCCTGTAGCTTCGCCAAACTACAACCCCTTCATTCAGAGTGCACACTGACCCTGATGTCGATTTTCGAGAATCTCTATCAATTTGAAAGTCAGAGTCTGTGTATCCTGTAAGGATCAAATTCTTATCTCCATACACGAGCATGTAGTCCCTCGTTCTCCAAAGATATTTGAGATTCATTTTGATCGCCGTCCAGTGATCTAATCCTAGATTGGACTGATAACAATGGACAATCCCTACTACATAGCAAATGTCAGGTCTAGTACATAATATTACATAAATTAAGCTTCCAATAGCCAAAGCATAGGGAATTTGTCTCATCTCATCAACCTCTTGAGGTGTCTTAAGACATTGATCCTTAGACAAAACAATTCCATGCCAGAAGGGTAACAAACTCCTCTTGGAATTTTGCATCATGTACCTGCTCAACATTTGATCAATGTACGATGCCTGAGACAAGGCTAACCTCTTATTCTTTCAATCCCGAATGATCTGGATCCCTAGAACATATTACACCTCTCCCAAATCTTTCACTTAGAATTGGGAGACTAGTCACTTCTTAATGTCAGTCAGAAAACCTACATCACTCCCAATGAGTAGGATATTATCCACATACAGTACCAAGAAAGCTACTGAGCCGTTGATGATTTTCTTGTAAACACAAGGCTTATCAACGTTTTGATCAAAGCTAAACGATTTGATCACACTCTCAAATCTAATGTTCCATGATCTAGATGCTTGTTTCAGCCTATAAATGGATCGATTAAGCTTGTTGCTCTTGATCTGGAATAATGAACCCCTCTAGTTGAGCCATGTAGATGGTCTCCTCAAGATTACCATTAAGAAAGACAGTCTTGACGTCTATTTGCCATATCTCATAATCATAAAATGTGGCTATGGACAGAAGTATCCTGATAGACTTCAACATGACAACAGGTGAGAAAGTTTCCTCATAGTCCACTCCTTTGACCTGGGTATAACCCTTTGCCACGAGTCTAGCCTTAAAGGTTTGCACCTTTCCCTCTACACCTCATTTTCATTTGTAGATCCACTTACACCCTATAAGTTTTTACCCCATCAGGCTAATCCACAAGTTTCCAGACATTATTGAAGTACATAGACTCTATTTCTTGGTTCATGGCCTTAATCCACTCATCTTTGTCAACATCCTCCATTGCTTGCTTCTAAGACAATGAATCCTCGACCCCATCATCAGAAATGATGTTCTGAGCTTTAGTTAAACCCATGTAGCGATCCAATGGGTTCATAACCCTCCAACTACATCGAGGCAGTCTCAACTCTTGAGATGGTTGACTAGATGTATCGAAATCAACAACTCTTGTTGATCTACCGGTCTGCTCAACAATTCTTGTTGAACCCGCAGTAGCCTCACTAGAAATCTCATGTAAAATAAGTTTACTTTGTGGTTTATAATCCCTGATGTGGTCTTCTTCCAAGAAGATAACATTTGGGGACACAAACACTTTGTTCTCACTCGGATCATAGAAGTATCCACTCCTTGTTTCCCTGGGGTAGCTGTTGATTGGAAGGAAAATTATTATTATAGATGAATGGGGTTGTACATGCAAGCAAGTGTTAGACATAGCTTATGCGTTTGCGCCCATGCGTCTGAGGTCATGTGTCAGAATGAAAATGTGTTAATCTAGTATGCAATGACCACGCGTTCCTATAACAAGTTTTCTTATGCTCGCGCCAAGTATAACGCGAATGCAAGTTTCTCGGGTAATCCGAGGTTGAACTCAGGGACTTGTCACTCAATAATGCTTGTGAAGAATGCGTTTGAGGCGATGAATAAAAATAAAAAGAAGAAGTTTAATGGATTTACACACTACTCCTACTCTTAACTAAACAGATTGAGCAATAGAAAACTTGCGATGAGAATAGGTAGATACACAACAACCATTAACGCATAGTAATGTTTATTATCTTAAATCTCCTGAGTAATCCCAGCTCATTGCACTAACGCATCGCACACCTCTCGGTGGTCAGCCGCATGACTATATCTCTATAGTGCATGGTTGCGTTAAGCATAAGATTGTGCCTATCTCTAGGAACAATGCAAACTTTGCTTTAGTGCGTTCCATCTCTTATCTTCTCAGGCAGTTAGACGCGGTTATTTAACATACAGACAAGCAATGCAACAACCCATAGACAAGCGTTGCTACAGCCTTTCACCAAGCAAAGAGGATTAACTCACTATACTAGCACAACGCACACCTCTCGGTGGGTTGCTACATGCGTCCTATCTCTAGGCTACACGATTAAGTATGCGACCGCTTTTGATAAATAAACGTTGAAGATAAGTAATGATAGAGATAAAGATGATGAAGAAGATGGCAATGAAGGAATCAAGATTTGCATTGATCACAAAATTTCTTAATATCTTAAGCTAAAATGTAATACAATATAGAGATTAGAAGAGAAATGAAGGACTTTGCGTCAAGGCTGCCGGTGGTGCCATGGATGAATGGTGGAGATGTCTCTCTCGAGCTCTATCTCCGGCGAAAGCTCTTGTCGTCACTCGGTCTGGTTTGTGGAGGTGAAGAATTCTCACTGAAAATCTTGTTCAATCTCTCATCTGTGATCGCAAACCTCTACCTTAAGGCAGAAGTTTGGATATCTTGAAATGAAGGTCCAAAAGGCTATTTATAGAGTTTAAACACCGACAACAATCATGATTGCGTTATGGCTCACTGTTGCTTTTGTCGCGGTATGGGCAATGTCACATCATCTTATCTTGTTGGTACTCCCAAGGTATGCGCCCGAGCTTGATTCAACTAAAGCATCAACGCGTTCTACCCATCTTGCGATCGTTCTTCTATTATGGTTGTCACTCCATGGCCGCAATTCCTAATTGATCACCGCATTCGCTTGATCACCGCAACTTTCGTGCAATGGACGTATGCGATCACCGCAACTTCCATGCGATGGACGCATGCGATCCAACTTTCAGTGCGTGCATTTGTCTTTGCGATCGCCTGGCCTCAGCGCTTGATTCCTACGATAGCTACAAAAATAGACACTTTGGCATGGAGTAACGCATAATATTATGGGCAGTAAGGATTTAGGTGCTAATCGATGCAAAACTCAATTTTTCGCAAATGCTAAGTATTATCACCACATTTTCTACTTATTAACACTCATGATTCTAAATAAAAGGCTTATAATAACTGGCATTTCTGCCAGTTATCACCCTCCCTCCCCCAAACTTAGACTCATGCTTGTCATCAAGCATGCGTTATACTCAAGAAATTCCTAACTCACCTTCCGACGTCTCTTTGCGATGACCATCTTCTCAAAATGTAACTTACTCGTACCTCTAACTATGGATGCCATGCTTTCCTCCACTTCGGCTGCTTCTCCAAAGAAATCTTTTCTCAGTTAAATTCAGCAAGCCTTTGCTCAAAAACTTTTTATTCATTCACCACAACTTTGCATTCAGTTCTTGAGAATGTGTTCGTTCAAAACAATTCCAGATTATGCGATTACATATTCGAATGCGACATTGAACCTGGTTACGTTCTTCGTTTTGGCTTACCCCCATGTGTGTCATGCGGGCATCCAACTTCGGTTGCATTCCATATTCAACTCAACTCATGTCTTGCTTAATTTGGCTTGCACCAGACAGAGGAGTTGCTCTAATGCGTTGATCCTGGTGACTTACCTTCGTTCTGGCTTGCCCCCACGGGTGTCATGCGGACATCCAACTACCGGTAAAATCCTTTCACAACTTAACTCTTATCAACATGGGTTTCCCCATTGCATTGACAGTGGAATTGTTATTTTCAATTTTTTTTTAGGGGAATGACCGCAATTCTCTGAGACCGCTGGCACCCTAAAACTTAGAGGGTGGCAGCGTTCTCATTGCAAGCTAAAAACAAACTCAACAGGAATGTGATAACAAATGTTTGAGCAAGGGTTTGCACACAATAAAACTATAGACTTTCACAATTTGAAGAAGCTATTAAAAGTATGGAGACCCTTGCGATACTAGTTAGAGGATGCAGTGAATTATTTGTACCATTATAGATGCATCGCAAAGAACCACAGTCAAACAAAGAGAATTTAAAAAGGACAAGGAATAAAAGATAACAAGAACAGAACCTTAAGTAGAATAACGCATGCGACAATGCATTGGAATTCATGCGATTGAAGCCATGCGTTGAAGAATGTGGAGGATTCTTCCGTTGTAATTGGGCACTGAAGAGAGTTATTGTCGCGCCTACAAAGAGCAAATGCACCACAACCAAGGAAATAGCTGCATATCCAAAATAAAAATAAATAAAAATAATAAACTAAACTAAGAAAGCAACGTAAAGATAGAGTGGAAGATGTCCCTGGAGAAATTGGAGTGTTGTCACCGTAGGGGGTCTCCCATGCAGGAGATGGTTCTCCACTACTCGGGTCAAGGAGTCGCCCTGACCATTGGAGCTTCCAGTAATTGTTGGACGCATGATGGTTGATATGCGCCTAAAACTGCTTCCAGCTCATGCGACAGATAGCCTTTCTATCTCGGGGTCAATATTTGACTTTCGACGCATTGCCTATATTTCAAATATTGTTTGCAACTTGGTCGCACAATCTACAATACGCCTAAGATTGAAAGGGTGCCTGCGAAAATACAAAACTTCACAAAACATTAGCTGCCAAGTCCCCGGCAATGGCACCAAAAACTTGTTGATTGGAAGGAAAATTATTATTATGGACGAATGAGGTTATACATGCGAGCATGCGTTAGACATGACTTATGCGTTTGTGCCTATGTGTCTGAGGTCATACGTTGGAATGAAAATGTGTTATTCTAGTATGCAATGACCACACGTTCCTATCACAAGTTTTCTTACGCTCGCGTCAAGTATAATGCGAACGCAAGTTTCTCGGGTAATCCGAGATTGAACACAAAGACTTGTCACTTAATAGAAATGAAGGACTCTGTGTCAAGGCTGCTGGTGGTGCCATGGATGAATGGTGGAGATGTCTCTCTCGAGCTCTATCTCCGGCGAAAGCTCCGGTCGTCATTCGGTCTGGTTTGTGGAGGTGAAGAATTCTCACTGAAAATCTTGTTCAAGCTCTCATCTGTGATCGCAAACCTCTGCCTTGAGGCAGAAGTTCGAATATCATGAAATGAAGGTCCAAAAGGCTATTTATAGAGTTCAAACGCCGACAGCTATCATGATTGCGTTATGGCTCACTGCTGCTTTTGTTGCAGTATGGGCAATGTCACATCGTCTTATCATGTTGATACTCCCAAGGTATGCGTCCGAGCTTGATTCAGCTAAAGCATTAACGCATTTTACCCCTCTTACGATCGTCCTTCTATTATGGTTGTCACTCTGTGGCCGCAATTCCCAATTGATTACTGCATTTGCTTGATCACCGTAACTTTCGTGCAATGGACTCATGCGATCACCGCAACTTCCATGCGATGGACGCATGCGATCCAACTTTCAGTGCATTCGTTTGTCTTTGCGATCACCTGGCTTCAGCGCATGCGTTTATCTGTGATTGCGTATTTCAAACGCATGCGTTTGATTCTTGCGATAGCTACAAAAATAGACACTTTGGCATGGAGTAATGCATAATATTGGGGTCAGTGAGGATTTAGGTACTAATCGGCGCAAAACTCAATTTTTCGCAAATGCTAAGTATTATCACCACATTTTCTACTTATTAACCCTCATGATTCTAAATAAAAGACTTATAATAACTGGCATTTCTGTCAGTTATCAGTAGCCTACAAAGAGACAAACTTTTGAACACGGTTCCAACTTCTTTGGGGTAGCCATAAGCACGTGGGCTAGACATCCCCAAATCCTGAAGTGGCATAAACTACCTTTACGGTCTCTCCACAAATCAAAAGGTGTTTCAAAAACACTTTTTAAGGGAACATTGTTCAAAATGTAACATGCAGTCTCCACTACAAATCCCCAAAACGAGTCTGGAAGATGAACATAACTCACTGTAGACCGAACCATGTCCAACAAGGTCCTGTTTCTCTTTTCTGATACATCGTTTTGCTGAGGTGTACCTGGGGCCGAGAGTTGGGACGTAATTCCATGTTCTATCATATAGTTCTGGAATTTGAGGTCCATATACTCTTCACCATGATCAGATCGTAGTGTTTTTATCTTCTTACNACGTAATTCCATGTTCTATCATATAGTTCTGGAATTTGAGGTCCATATACTCTTCACCATGATCAGATCGTAGTGTTTTTATCTTCTTACCTAACAAGTTTTCAACTTCAGCCTTATACTCCTTGAACTTTTCAAGAACTTCAGACTTATGTTGCGTTAGGTAGAGATACCCATCCCTTGAATAATCATCTATGAAAGAGATGAAATATTCATACCCACCTTGAGCTCTAACACTCATTGGACCACGAGGTCTGAATGTACAAGCTCCAAGGCTTCTTTGACTCTATAACCTTTTCCAATAAAAGGTCATTTGATCATTTAAGGCATGATTCACATACCGGCAAGAAGTTTTCTTCTAAACTCTTTAGAAGTCCACATTTCACCAACTTTTCAATCCTATTGAGGTTGATGTGACCTAACCTTAGATGCCAAAGATGGGCGTTTTCCTTAGGAGAAACCTTTGGTCTTTTTGCAGTTGTCGTCGTATTGAATATTTCAGTATTAAGCAAGGCTTTTATGACGAACGACCTTAGTACATACAAGTTATTTTTCATTGAACCAAAACAAATCTTCATACCATTCTTGAAAATAAACACTTTACCCTCAGAAAAAGAGACGATATAACCTTGTTCAATGAGACAAGAAACCAAGAAATTCCTCTTAATATGAGGAACTACGAAAACATTATCTAGTAACAAACAATATTTTTTTGTCCAAAAATAACTTCAGCCTGCCCACAGCAACAACTAAAACAACCTCACCAGTACTGGCTTGAAGAGTCAACTCTTCCTGTGGCAACGTTTGCCAGGAACTAAATCCTTGGTAAGAAGAATTGATGTGGTAAGTAGCACCTAAATCAAGTATCCAGGCAAAATCATCATTCTCTACCAAACAAGTCTCCAAGACAAATAAATCACATTTACTGTCTTTAGACATCTTCCTCTTTTAGAGAGTAGTGGGATCAGTATCTGAACCTAAATAAGCTCCAAGTTCCATGTTAGAGAACACTTCTCGTCGATGAACTTCATCATAGTCAACAACACTTGCTTTCTCTAACTGGAGGTTATCTTGGGAACTGACACTATTGGTTTCTTTGTCATCCATCCCTTTGTGCTCAAAGAGTAAGAACTAACATTCAAACAATTCTTGCAATGAGTCCATGATCTTACATGTAATGACCATGTTCTCAACCCTTTTGGCTAATGTATCAAGTATGCTAACCAAAATGTGAAGTCGAACCAACAAGTTAGCCTTCATCCACACCTCATATGCATTACAAACATTTCGTGGTGCATCAAGGGTCGGGACTTGAGGACACTCCTCAACCATGTCAAACTCGAGGTCGTTTACACGAAATATGTTTTAATGGACTCTTTCCAATGTATATAATCGGTCAAAATAGAGGCAACTATCGAAAAATCATACATGTTGCTGAAAAAACAAACACATTGATCTACATTAGGTTTTAGCAAATACTCGTGGAAAAAATAACATCCAATATGATTTAGCAAAATTCAAATGAACCCTGTGTGACATCTAGTTTTGCAATGACGCTTCAAAGGTTTAGGACAAAAGCCACCAAAGGGTAGTTAATTTATCCCTCCTCTGAATTGAGACATTCTCAACCAATCATTAATACCAGAACAACTATTGCTCCTATAACGACTAGTCATCATTGATTTAGTCAAGAAATCATTAACTTGCTTAACAATTTTCTGTAAGTGTGACCTATCATTTTAGGCCCTAGAGTTCCTCCCCAAGCAATCAATTCGAAGGGAAAAATCCGATTGGAGCAAAAACTAAAGTGACCCTATCCATTTCTGGAGTTCACCTTGATATTGACCAATAGCACAAAATCCATCAAAAGGGGGACATTCCCAGGACGCCACGAGGGAGTGCAAGAAGATCTCAAGGTACGAACCAATGAAAAAGACCGCAAGATGTGTTGACACACACCCTTCACCACTTACTATAAATATTTTCTATGTCCACCTTGATATTGACTCATGCAAACATCATCCAAAGGGGGATTCTCTAGGGGCACCACGAGGCCAAGCATGAATCTCATGGCGTGAACATTCAGGGAGAAATGTGAGTGGAATAATTGACATATTAGGATTTAGTTTACTTAGAAAAAACACGGCTAAATATTTTAACTAAGTGACTTTTTAGGTTTGCCCAAAAGCAACATTTACTTTGGAAAGTTGAACAACTTTTGATCATCATTCATTAAACTCTTTAACGAAGTCTTTGATCAACTGTCGCATGCTTGCAGAAAATCTATCTAATTCACCTTTCCAGGTAGGTTGCCAGGTAGAGATGTTCCATTTTCGTCAGCTTAAATATCCCAGCCTAGATAGAACCTACCTCAGAGAAAATGTACCTTATAGATAGATATTTAATACAAATTTAATCTTTTATGCAAATCAATTTAATCTTATTAAAACGATTCAAAACATTAAACTTAGGGTGCTAATCTCATTAGAACCTTGAACTTAGGTCTATCTCAATCCAATTTTAAAACTCTTTTAAAACATGAGTTCACCTAAGTCCGCATGCAACTCTTTCTTATTGATTTTAGTTCTAATTTCCATTATAACGCTTATAACAGGAAACAACTAAAACCAACACAATGTGAAGCTATACATACAAGGCATTTATAACGATTATAAACAAGCCTAAGTGTCATGCTCCATGCATTGTTCATTCATTGCTACTTTTATATAACACTTATACAATTAAGCAACGAACCAAGCATACATGTTTCCATACACCCTTATACTATAACTCTTATAATATAAGATGATGCATGAAAATGCTTACTGCATGCATAAATATAACTCTTATATTTCATGATGCATGCACATGCTTCTTTATAATTTCATCATGCCAGAAATTATATAACACTTATAATATATGATGCATGAAAATAATGCATATCCTAAAGTGGGTTTTAAATCCATATGTCATACACTACGACAAATAAACAACATACATCTCATGTACATTAAATAAAAGTTGATGAACTGGGATAATTAACCTCAAATCCTCAAAAAACTAAGCTAACTATTACAAAACACAATGAGTCTCCAGTTCAAATAGGCGAACTGGGTCTTGAACCTTTTGGGCAAAGAAACGCGTCTTCTTGATCTTGTACCAACTCCATGTGATTGCATACACGATAGAGTAAACACTTTACTCAATCGTTTACCAATGCTTCTTGAGCTTAAACGATCGTTTAGCAATGATCATGTACCTTTGACTATGCGATGAAGCATGAAGGCACGCAATCGTGCAGCGCGCAAGTTGCAACGCAAGCCTTAAACGATCATCTAAACGACAACGATGCGATGAAGCAAAATCGTCTAAATGATCGCTGAGCAAGCGCTAAGGTATCGTATACCAGGTGAGCATGTAATCAGTGACTATGCAATGAGGCATGCTAACTACACGATCGTTTAGTGCGCACGCCTTTTATTAAACGATGAGCATCAAATGCTCTATATGATCGTTTACCTCCAGCGTCCATGCAATTAAGCAACCAACACTACGTGATAGAGCAAACGCTTTACCCTATCATTTACCATTAGCTAAATGATCATTTAGTAAATAATACACGATCCGACAGAACATTTCTACACGATCGTTTAGTAAAAACTCAACTATAGTTTACCTTAGGCTACACGATACGACCAACCTTTGGTCTTCTTCCTCGATGAGAACTGCATCTCCATGATGTGAAACTTCATCATGAACGACTCAAAAACCTCAAACACTTTGAATTACAGACTCGATTGCTTGTTAATTATGCCCAAAAACGTAGGGACCTTTACAAATTAACACTTTGTAATCTTAGAGAAAGATTTAAATAGAGCCAATTAATTTGTAAACATTCATCAACACATCCACAAACACATTTAACTCTTAACACAATGTAGAAACCTTAAAACCCACCACGACTGTAAAAAAAAGTTCAAAACATAAATAGAATTTGGAATAATAGAACAACCTGGCTCTGATACCAATTGAAGGAAATCAAACATGAGGATTTCCATGGGTAGCAAAAGAGACCGTTCCAAATTCCATTCGATTGAACACAAATAATTACAGTCATGAAACCAAAACTAACAGGTCATGTACAACAAGAAATTACAACATGCTTTCATAGAATCAAAGGATAGAGTATGCGTTCCTTTAAAGAATCATTCTTCAAACTCCCTCGACCAATCTCCAATGCGTTCAAGAACAAATACTCTCGAACACAATGACCGAAACAACAAGATCACCAACACAGACACAACGAATGGCTCCTTAAACCCAACGAACTGAGTCAAAACGCCACTACAATGGTAACCTTGGTATTCTCGATGTGAGAATTTGGGAGTTGTGGGCTCTGTATGATCTTGGCTTGAGGCAGAAAATGGGGGACAACAATCGTGTAGACGATCGAGCAAGTGGGAGATAAGATGCTCTCTATCGTATAGATGATATGCTCGATCGTTTAGTAAATGGCAACCTATCGTATACACTTAGCCACTTGATCGTTTAGCTACGAACAACTGATGAACTATGTATAGTCAAAGCTCCACGATCGTTTAGTCTCTGCACAACTATCGTTTAGTGAAACACTTTCACTTGATAGCTTATCCGTGAGTTCTTTCCGAATGAGGTAACTCTCTAAAATTAGGAAAACAATTTTCCTTTATCTCACGGTTACCATAAAACCACCAATAACCTCCCACTTAATCGGTTATTAGAGAAAGAGAAATTAATTTTCATATAAGTAATATATTATAAATAAATATGATAACTAACTTAACATATTATTTTTATAACCTATAGTTTTAATATTTCATCTTATGAAACATACAAACCATAGTTCTTTTTCTATTTTATGGTACATAATGTAAATCATATTTACATTAATTCCTCCACTTGATGTATCTCATACATCACACCAATTATATCATATATAATTGAATTTCCTCTTGTTAATGTGCACACTTCAAATCAACCCCAAGAACCGATTCTCAAGTTGAATCCATTGAGCTAGCAAGGGGACCTTATGGACCTGTAACTTGAAGCTCCAACGGTATGTGAATAACTGACTAAACTGTTTAGTAACGGGATCCACCATTCGTTAACTACCGGGCACACCACTAAAGACCGACGGCTGCACTATTCTCACTACGGATATGTTTCTGTGTCCGTATCAACTAATCAACCGTGCGAAAACCCTTCACAGATCGCTCGTAAGTATAGTAGGGCCAATTTACCATTTTGCCCCTATAGTTACATCTAACTCCTTAAGTACCACTAATTCCTCTAATGAACAATAAGTCATAGTCCTACTATGACTAGGTCCTTTCTTCCAAAGAGAGGATGTGGCTACTATGTTCAAAACCCGGAATCAGCGCTTAAGGGATCAGTCTATCTACTTACCCTTGCTTCGAGAAAGGAGTAAATTTTGTCTTGTGTATCTGAGTTCCTAGCTCTCCAATCAGAAAAATCCCCAAAACGGTAAGCTTGTTGAGTTGGCAATCTGGCCACTCTCACCTATACTAATCAAAGGACCACCCTTATAGGCAGGAGTTCCCAAAACACTCAAGATTAAGGTTATGTCCCCTATGGTCGTTATAGTGAGATGTAATTCTCAATTATCAACAGTGTTATAAAGAGACAAATCATCTCGTGGTTCGGTCTTATACAAACTCTTTGTATAGTACACCCCTGCTCGCATGTCTCCACATGAATGGTCAGGATCAGACCATCTGTAGTAATTCATAACACTTGTAAACCTCTACAAAGCGGGCCGTATCCGTAGTGTCACCAGGATAAGGTATCCCTCATTTATCCTCATACTACAAACCTTTTAGGTTATTACTCAAGGCATGATCCACTTGTATATCTCATATACATGCTTAAGTTTACGTAAATTAACCATGGATCTTTGTTTATTGGATATGAGTAAATGCAAATAAAATAACTCTCATTTTATTAATAACAATGTGTACAAAGTTTACAAACTACGAGACTCCGAGAGAATTAGGACATCACTCCCAACATCCACATGAATAATCATAATTAGATCATTTGCAGCACTTTACAACAATTGTAACAAGTACAAAGTAGGTCGAAATTATAGTGGCAATAGGATAAGAGACCCAATCTTATCCATTTACTACAGACCGTTCAGATTATCACTTAAACATGATCCACCTGTATGTCTCCACATACATGTTTAAGTTACATCTAATAACCTTGGATCTTAGTTTATTGGTTTTTGGGTTAATGCAACTAAATGTGAAATAAAATACAAGTTATTTTATTGGATAAACAACAAGTTTGTACAAATACAATTACAAACTACAAACCATGGGATTAGGGCATCAACCTCAACAATCTCCTACTTGTCCTAAAGCTAGTGGGATGTACAAATACAAAGTAAAAATTGTAAGGTATAGTAAAAAAATAATAAACTATGGCATACATTACTGATAACTTGCAGAAATACAAGTTATTTATGCTGCCTTATCTAGATATTGTGGCCAAAAGAGAAGGAATATGCGTCGATTGTATAAAAAGTAGCTCAAAAATACAATAATTATGAATTATCGCAATTACACCCACTTACATCGTCAATATGGTAGAAGATGATATTTTTACTCTGTTTTGCAGGAAACCAAGTCATCGCTTATGATCAAGGCTCAACGAGAAAATGAACAACGCATCTTTGTTACATTGCGCCCGTCAAACCACAACGAGGAGACAATTAACATAATGACGACGCAATGCGATAGTCGATCCTAAGCTGAATTTCAACCGCATACGGTAATAAAAACAACACTGCATGCGAGCAATCGATCGAAAGATGTAGCTGAGCAATGCAAACGCGGAAGATTGTGACACGTGTACAACTAACCGTTGTATAGATTTGACGGTCTAATTGCATAACAGATAGAATATTTATTCTTCCATCTTCGGAATTTTCATAACAAGAAGTGGGGTCCACAAACGAAGAGTCAAAGCTTTTTCACCTATAAATACCCCCATAGAATTCAGAGAAGATATACTTGATACGAGTATAATTGATACGAAGGATAATTGTTGTTGGATTATTGAGAGAAAGGCTGAGCTAAGTACTGATCGGAAGAAATCTGGGAAGAGAAGAGACAAGGCCGAAAGGTGAGTCTCAGTATAAATCTGCCAAATGTCCACCGTGAAGCTCTGTGCTTAGATCCCTGCTACCAGTTGAGTAAGCCTAAGAGGGAAGCTCATCCATTCGTTCACTTCATTCACGTCGGCAAGTAAATCTCCATTCAGATCGACGCTAAGACGTTGTCGCTTATTTGTATTTGTTTCTAACTCTATTTCATCAAGTGTATTTCATCTTCTTAATCTCTTCATTTACAAATCATGTATTAGACGATGAATAGTTTTATTGAATGTCTCGATCACTTTCATTACCACTTTTCTATCTATTCCATTCCTCCATTAATCGATTTCTCCATAAAGTGTCTTAATACCTTGGTAATTAATATGGATTAAACGAATAACTTAATATGTACTAAAGAGATAAATGCGTTTAGCTAAGGCATGCTAGACGACATCTTCACCTGTGAGAGCAGAAATGAAGATGTCGTTCTGATCTGTCGAGAGAAGGTTAGAAGAATGCGTTAACTAAAGCGAGTAGTACTTTCAGACATGGAAGCAACCTTGCGTTCATTACGTTCATCCCTGTTTCACCACAGAGATGTGGGAACGTGGCTGATCATCGAGAGGTGTACACCAAGGGAAAAATGGAATAGTACTTATATCTTTAACGCAATTAAAGAACTTGCACTGTTTATATTAGTTATCTTTTCTGTTTCTACTTCGTATATAAGACTTGTCACCACATTATACGATCTTTGCATAATCTTCACAGCTAGCCTTGACCTCAGTGTCTTGTATCATGAAACTTGTATCTTGTATCATCTTAGCTTAGATTTACTTTATCGCAATTTATTTTAACGCAATTTATGTATTATCGCATTTTTACCGCTTTCTTTACTTCATCGCATGTTTAATTACTTGTACACAAAATCTTTATTAATTTGAAAAACCCCTGGTCACATATATCACAAGCACAATGCAATAACCTAAAACATTCCCTGTGTTCGACCTCGGATCACACCGAGAAACTTGCGGTGAAATTATACTTGGTTTCAACGCAAGGAAACTTGTGACAACGCACAGCATACTACAAGAACATTTATTAATAACATATATCTAGAAGTAGTATCACATATCATCATCGCATAAAATTTGCGTGTCAAGTTTATGACACATAAGATTACATATTGCGTTACAAGTTTATGGCACTATTGCCGGGGAGCTGATAATGGGGACATGGACTTGAACCTTGCGTGAATCATTGTATAGTTATATCGTTACAAGTTTATGGCGTCGTTGCCAGGGAACTGGTAACGGGGACATGGACTTGAACCTTGCATGCATCATTGTATAGTTATGTCGTTACAATTATGCACCCAGTAAAAATCTCCCACTTGCCCTAGACTAGATGATGCTTATCTCGTAGACCTAGACACTCCAAGTAACCCTCAAACACTTTAGTCATGATAGCCTTTGTAAATAGATCAGCAACATCATGCTCTGAAGCGATCTTCGTGATGATCTTGTATGAGATGGTACTTGCACTCTATGTGTTTGCAATGTTTGTGGCTTCTAGGCTCCTTAAAATTAGCTACAACACCACTATTATCATAATAAAGGGTGATGGGCTTTGACATATTTGGAACCACTTCCAGATCAGTAAAAAAAACTTCCTAAGCCATACAGTCTCCTTGGCAGCTTCATAAGCCACTACATATTCTGCCTCCATGGTAGAGTCAACTATGCAACCTTGCTTAGTGTTTTCTAGACTACAATTCTTCCATTAAGAGTAAACATTGATCTTGAAGTGGATTTCCTAGAATTTCTATCAGCCGGAAAATCAGAGTCAATGTATCTTGTAAGGATCAAATTCTTAGACCCATACACAAGTATGTAGTCCCTCATTCTCCTAAGATACTTAAGGATGGTTTTAATTGATGTCCAGTGATCTAATCATAGATTAGACTGATATTTACTGACTATCCCCACTGTATAGTAAATGTCAGGTATGGTATATAACATTGCATACATCAGGCTGCCAACATCTAATGTATAAGGGAATCATTCTTATCTCCTTAACTTCTTGAGGTGTCTTAGGATAAATAAGATAATTCCATGCCTGAATAGTAATAAACCTCTCTTTGAATTCTGCATTGAATATTTGATAAGTATCTTGTCAATGAATGATTCTTGAGACAAAGCTAGCGATTTTTTCTTACGATCAATGAAGATTTGGGTCCCAAGAACAAACCGCGCCTCTCCCAAATCTTTCATTTAGAATTGCACCATTAACCACTGCTTTACACCAGTCAGTAGACCTACATCATTCCCAATGAGTAGGATATCGTCTACATACAACACTAAGAAAGTTACTATACTGTTGATGATTTTCTTATAGACACAAGGCTCATCAACATTTTGATCAAAGCTATAAGATTTAATCGCAGTATCAAACCTTATATTCTAAGATCGAGAAGTCTTCAGTCCATAAATGGATCATTTAAGCTTGCAAATCTTTTGCTCTTGACCTTGGGAGATGAATCCCTCTAGTTGTTGCATAAAGATGGTTTCCTCAAGATTTCCATTCATATAGACAGTCATGATGTCCATTTGCCAAATCTCATAGTCATAATATGTGACAATGGATAGGAGTATCCAGGAAGATTTTAACATGGCAATAAGTGAAAAAGTATCCTTATAGTCAACTCCCTCAATATGGGTATAACTCTTTGCCACCAGTCTAGCCTTAAAGGTTTGCACCTCACCATCTGCACTGCTTTTTCTCTTATAGATTCACTTGCAACCTATAGGTCTAGCCTCTTCAGGTTGATCTACAAGATCCTAGACTGAATTGAAGTACATTGATTCCATTTCAAGATCCATAGCTTTATCCATTCATCTTTATCCACATCCTTCATTACCTGTTTATAGAACAATGGATCCTCAATGTCGCCATCAGATACAATAGTTAGGGTTTTTATTGAACTCATATAACGAATAGATGGGTTTGTAACCCTCCCAATACGTCAGGGTCCCCTCAACGGTTGAGGTGGATGTGACAACTAGATGAATCGACATCTATGACTCTTATTGATGTACTAGGCTCTTCAACAACTCTTGTTAAAGGTTCAGTAGTTTCATATTTCCGTTCCTCCATTAATCGATTTCTCCATGAAGTTTCCTTAATACCTTCGTAATTAATATGGATTAAATGAGTAACTTAATCTGTTCTAAAGAAATAAATGTGTTTAGCTAAGGCATGCTAGACGACATCTTCACCTATGAGAGCAGAAGTGAAGATATCATTCTTATCTGTCGAGAGAAGGTTAGAAGAATGTGTTAACTAAAGTGAGTAGTACTTCCAGAGATGGAAGCAACCTTGCGTTCATACGTTCATCCCTGTTTCACTAAAGAGATATGGGAACATGACCAATCACAAAGAGGTGTATGCCAAGAGAAAAGCGGAACAGTACTTAGATTTTTAACGCAATTAAGGAACTTGCGCTATTTATATTAGTTATCTTTTCTTTTTTTGCTTCGTACATAAGACTTGTCATCACATTGCACTATCTTTGCATAATCTACATAACCAGCCTTGACCTCAGTATCTTGTAACATGAATCTTGTATCTTGTATCATCTTAGCTTAGATTTACTTTATCGCAATTTCCTTTAACACAATTTATGTTAGTATCGCTTTTTTACCGGTTTACTTTACTTTATCGCATTGTTTAATTACTTGTACACAAATTCTTTTATACATTGAAAAATCCATGGTCGCATATATCACAAGCATAATGCAATAACCTAAAACAGTTCATGTGTTCGACCGGATTACACCGAGAAACTTGTAGTGAAAATATACTTGGTTTCAACGCAAGGAAACTTATGACAATGCACAGCATACTACAAGAACATTTGTCAATAACGCATATCTAGAAGTAGTATCACATATCATCATCGTATAAAATCTATGTCATAACAAGTTTATGACGCATAAGATTACATTTTGCATTTACAAGTTTATGGCATGGACATGCATTGCATATTCAAATTCTATTCGTGTCAAGTTTATGGCGCCGTTGCCGGGGATTGGTTAACGGTTTATTGTTTGAGTGTGTTTGTGGTATTTACAGGACAGATCTCGTTGTACTGGCTGTTCAATGCGGAGAGCAGCTTAACGGTTTATGAGTACTGGTGCTGAACCAGAATTCGAAGCTGACCCTGAAATCAAGCGTACCTTTCACGCACGGGCACGTCAGAATCAGATAAGGCGAAAGAAAGCAGTGAGTATGACAGGTAATAACGACAATGCGGTTCCCGTAGTAAATCAANGTCAGAATCAGATAAGGCGAAAGAAAGCAGTGAGTATGACAGGTAATAACGACAATGCGGTTCCCGTAGTAAATCAAGAGTTCGTTAGGCCAGCGCAAGATCCTGTTTTACTGACTACTGATCGCAACATCCCCATGAGGAATTATGTGGCACCCAACCTGTATGACTTTTTGCCTGGGATTTCAAGGCCTACTGTTGAGAAGAATGCAAGGTTCGAAATAAAGCCGATCATGCTACAAATGATCCAAAATGCAAGGCAATGTGGGGGTCTGCAAGCTGAAAACCCGCATGCTCACTTGACTAGATTTGTCGAAATGTACAACAACTTCTCATTACCTGGCGTAACCCCGGAGAGTATTAGACTGTATCTGTTCCCTTACACCTTGAAGGATGAAGCCAAGAGGTGGGCTCACTAGAGCTGAACGAGATCACATCATGGGATCAACTGGTGGAGCATTCATGAAGAAGTTCTTCCCACCGGCCGTTAACACAAGGCGACGAAAGAACGTGCTGAACTTCGAAAAAATAGAGAATGAGACCCTGAGCACCGTCTGAGTGTGATTTAGAAGATTGGTGAAAAACTCCCCATATATTGGGATACCCGATTGCGTGTTGATGGAAACGTTTTATAACGGCCTGAATAGATCGACGTAGGTTGTTACTGACGCCTCCGCGGCAGGAGGTTTTATGGATAAAACGTATACTGAGGCTAAAGTCATCGGAACATGGATGACTAGATTGATGATGGCTATGGAGGTCGAGGCGCCGAAAGAGGAAAGAATGAAACTGCCATTGTCCCTGCAGAGACAATGACCATACTGGCCACTCAGATGGTCGCGGTGACCTCCATCCTTTAATCGATGGCAATCAATCAAGGAGCCATCTCCCAATAAACAGTGCAACCTGCTGCACCGGCTCAAGTGGCCGCAATAAGTTGCGTTAATTGTGGAGGGGCTCATGTAGCAGAAATGTGCCCATCGAATATCCAGCCAGTATGCGCCATCCAAAACAACCCCTTCAGCAACACCTACAATCCTGGCTGGAAGAGCCATCCTAACTTCGATTGGGGAGACAATCCTAACCAGGGGGGCCCAATCAACCATCAGAGTGGTAGTCGAGGGAATTCTCCTTTTCATCATAACTCGAACCAAAGAAAACCAAGGCAATTGCATAACCAGCAACCCTCATCATCAAACACCTCTGAAAGCTCGTTGAAGACCCTGCTAAAACAATATATGGACAAGAATGACGCAGTAATGCAAGTGCAGGCGTCTTCAATTCGAAACTTGAAGATCCAAGTGGGCCAGCTCGCATCTGAGCTGAGAAATAGAGCACTAGGAACGTTGCCCAGCAACTCAGAAGCCTCGGGATCTAATGAAAAGGAACAATGTCCCTAGGGCATTGGGTAAGCAAGTCGGGCCGCCTACAGAGATTTGGATTGCGCTAATTCGAAGAAACGCATCTTTCGGTCCGTATCGCACAACTATGTTTAATGCTTTCTTTAATTTCTGTCTTATTGAATTCTTGAATTTTGTCTTTACTTCTGCAATTAATTTGTATCTTGACTTTATGAATTTAATTCTTCATGTATTTCCTTTGCATTTATTTTTATACCGTCTTTAATTCTTTTAACTTTTCTATAATTAATGCATTGGTTCTTAGGTAGTGAATGATTGAAAAATAAAGAGAAATTTATTGCCGCAAGTCTTAACAACTTGCGTTGATGAAAAAAATGATAATAAAATAAAATAAATAAAATGAAACAATCAACATTTAGTATGCAAGGCAATAATGGACGTATCTTGAACCAAGCAAGATGCGTTTTGCATTCAACCAACTCAAATGCGTTGAAACCGAGGAGTGTGTTGTGCACGTGTGTGTCCTTTGCCCGTCCTTAGCTAAATGCACTATGTTGAGGTATCCTCTAGAAATGTGTTAGTTAAGGAGTGTGTTGTAAGGGTGTATGCGTTGTTGCCCGTCCTCTGCGAAGATGAATTTGCGTTGGTGAGCACATTGCGTTAATCCTTATCTTGTATCCATTTGAATAAAATATTAAAGAAAATTCTTTTTGCATTTGAGAAGTCCAATCGTTTCGTATCCCAAAGCAATAATTACTTTGCAGACGAAAGGATGTTTTTTCTAAAAATTCATAAATGAAGGAAGTTCGAACAACGAACCTTTTGAGCTTCTCGAGGCCTGTCACCGCAAAAATCGCATTGGGCCTACTACGGTCAAACTATAAATAGGAACCCTTCCTCGTCTGTGAGATTTTTACCTCATTTACACTCTGAAAAACCCTAGCACCAGCATACAGAGCTTTCTTCTTCCCCCAGCATCCCAACGATTTTCCAGTTCTCCCAAGCTTATCATCTATGGCTGACCAAGCTTCCAACCAATCTGCCTCACCATCAACCCTTTCATTTGACCAAATCGCCATGCGAGAGACAGCATTCCTTGCTACCAGCCGCAGGTTGCTACCCAACCCCATACCATCCCAAGAATCTCTGATAGAACCCGGAGAAACCCATTGTCCGTCCAACCTCCTCTATTCAAGAGGGGACAAAGCACTGAAAGTACCCCTGTTCCAACCCCAACTGTCTCAACCGAGAGCGAGAAGTTGGAAGATGCACTGCGAGTATTAACGCAACCGGGCACGAAGTGGTCGGATTCTTTAAAAGGCATCAAGACCCTGACGTCCAAGACTCTGCTTTTGGAGGCAAGGCTTTGGGTTTTTCTGGTTAAAAAGTGGTTGATCCCAACTTCTCATGACAAGCCCATTTCAAGGGATCGAGTCATGGCCGCATATTGCATTGTGCGCGACATTCCCATTGATGTGAGCCGATTGATCGCAAATTAAATTCGAGGCTTTGTGAGGCACATTAGAAAACAATACTTCTTTCCATGGACTATTTCAAGTTTGTGCCTATCAGTGGCGTAGGCATTGAGGAGGAACCCATGGAAGAAGTCCATGGCCTTATCAATATCAAAATCCTGAGGCTGCTTCTCAAAGACTTCCCACATTGCCCAGAGTTACCCTTAAAGAGGCCCATAATCGATCTCAATGCGCCGCAAGAACCCAAGCCAAAGAGACAGCGCAGAGATGAGAACGGAAAAGGTAAAATCCAAGAAGAAACAACGCAAGATCCATAACCTTTGGACCCTTTACCCTTAGTAATCCACCATCCAAGCCCTTTGAGCCCACCCCACAACCTTCTTCTCCACTCCATGAGCACTTTACCAACCTTTTCCTCACTCCAAATTCTCCAACCGCATACCCACATATTTTCTCACCTGCAGCTTCATCACCGCAACCTTCCATTCCATTTCCACATATTGATGACCCACACGATTTGGGTGAAGGCACCTCTGCCCAACCCCAAAACAATGCTAGCGAGACATCGCAGGCATAACCTTCCATCCCCTTCTTGGCTGTAGAGTTAGCTGAAATGCGGTCCCTCTTCTCCCAACAACAACAACTCTTCGCACAACAAGCCTTCTTCAACTAGAGGTTTGATGTGGTAATGGAGCAAATCGATGATATACAATGCAGTGTTGCTACGTCAAGGGAAGCGTTGATCAATGTTCAGTGCAATATTTATATACTCCATCGCCACCAAAGATAGATTGCGGAGCACAACCATGAATACTTTAATTTTCTCACAGATTATCTTCATGGTCCCATGATGCCTCCGCATCTCAGGCAGCAACTGAATTTTGAAGAAGCTTCTACAGTACCACCTCAAGATCCTCCTCTAGATCCTCTTGCTCCTCAACAATAATCTTTACATTTTTTTACGACCATTCTATATTTTTATTCAATTCATTATTTTTCTAAGTTAATGATATTCTTTGATTTTTTTGTATAGGCAACAATTTTGTATTGCATTAATTTTTAATTATTTGTATACTTTGTTAATATGAATACAAACGAGTACATATTCACTCCTTTTTGCCTGTGCCTTTTACTTTATCACCCTTTGTCAATATTTGCAATGTTCTGATCTTTTACTTTTGCATTATTCATTGCGCTGCCATGATGTAATATATGTTTATACTTAGAAACGTTTCCCATACTTTGTAAATTTTGACCAACACTTAGTTAATTCTTAATTTAGCAGTACTTTACCTTTTATCTTTCAAAGTTCTGCTCAAACCTTCTTTTTGAAATTTTTTCTCTAAGTGTTTATCTAGTCTATCCAAACAACGCAATGAGGACCTTGCTCATCTTTAAATTTAGGGGTAGGGAAGGTCTGAGCAGATAAGATCAAGAATATGCGATCTTCAAGAAAATGCATTCATTTTCATTACTAAAAAAAATTAATTAATTGCCAAACTCCAATGTCAGTGCAACAGAAAACCTAAAAAATGTTCCCAACCTGATAAGAGTTTAGTTGTGAAAGAAGCTTGCTCGTAGTTGGATGTTCGTATGATACCCGTAGGAGCAAACCAAAACGAAGGTAGGTTTCCAAAAACAATGCAATATGAAAAGAAAATAAAATATAACAAAAAAACAAAAAAAGAAACTAAAAGAATGCAAGGGACAACTCCTCTGAATACCATGAGTTAAAGTTGAAATTGGCACACAACCATAGTTGGATGTTCGCATGACACCCGTGAGAACAAACCAAAACGAAAAGTGTAACCATAACCAACAATCTCTAATAAATAACACAAAGTTTGACTACTGCATATAGATATATCAAGTTGTTTTGACAAAGAAGAGATAAACATTCTATTTTAAAAACTAGAAAGGCGTCTTTGAGCAGAATTTTGTTATATAGAAGAATAAAGTAGGGCTTTGTTAAGAATTAACAAGGATAGAAGGAAATTGTGTTGTTAAGAAAGGTGCCTAAGTGTAACATTTGAAGCAGCCAATCGATGCAAAAATATAGGAAAGGAACTTATTTTATTGCCTTAGTAGAAGATATGCTTGAGGATAAGTATATATCTAAATTTGGGGGTGTGATAACTTGTAGAAATACAAGTTATTTATACTGCCTTATCTAGATATTGCGGCCAAAAGTGAAGGAATATGCGTCGATTGTATGAAAAGTAGCTCAGAAATACAATAATTATGAATTATCGCAATTATACCCATTGACATTGTCAAGATGGTAGAAGAAGATATTTTTATTCTATTTTGCAAGAAACCAATTCACTGCTTGCGATCAAGGCTCAACGAGAAACTGAACAACGCATCTCTGTCATATTGCGCCCGTCAATCAACAACGAAGAGACAATTAACACAATGACCGTGCAATGTGACAGTCAATCCAAAGCTGAATTTCAACTGCATGCGGTAATAAAAACAACATCGCATGCGAGCAACCGATCGAAAGATGCAGCTGAGCAATGCAAACGTGGAGGATTGCGACACGTGTACAACTAACCGTTGTGCAGATTTAATGGTCTGATTGCATAACAGAAGGAATATTTATTCCTCCATCTTCGAAATTTCCATAACAAGAAGTGGGGTCCACCAGCCAAGAGTCAAAGCTTTTCACCTACCCTACAGAATTCAGAGAAGATATACTTGACACGGGTATAATTGATACGAGGGCTAATTACTACTGGATTATTGAGCGAAAGGCTGAGCTGAGTATTGAACGGAAGAAATCTAGGAAGAGAAGAGACAAGGCCGAGAGGTGAGTCTCAGTACAAATCTGCCATATCCCCGTCGTGAAGCTCTGTGTTTAGATCCCTACTACCGGTTGAGCAAGCTTAAGAGGGAAGCTCATCCATTCGTTCACCTCATCCACACCAACAAGCAAATCTCCATCCAGATCGACACTAAGATGTTGGTGCTTATTTGTATTTGTTTCTAACTCTATTCATCAAATGTATTTCATCTTCTTAATCTCTTCATTCATAAATCATGTATCAGACATTTAATAGTTTTATTAAATGTCTCGATCACTTTCATTACCACATTTCTGTCTATTTTCGTTCCTCTATTAATCGATTTCTCCATGAAGTTTCCATAATACCTTGGTAATTAATATGGATTAAACGAGTGACTTAATCTGTGCTAAAGAAATAAATGCGTTTAGCTAAGGCATGCTAGACAGCATCTTCACCTGTGAGAGCAGAAGTGAAGATGTCATTCTGATATGTCGAGAGAAGGTTAGAAGAATGCATTAAATAAAGCGAGTAGTACTTCTAGGGATGAAAACAACCTTGCATTCATTACATTCATCCCTATTTCACCACATAGATGTGGGAACGTGGCCGATCACCGAGAGGTATACGCCAAGGGAAAATCGGAACAGTACTTATATCTTTAACGCAATTAAGGAACTTGCGTTGTTTATATTAGTTATCTTTTCTGTTTCTGTTTCGTACATAAGACTTGTCACCGCATTACACAATCTTTGCATAATCTTCCCAGCCAGTCTTGACCTCAGTATTTTGTATCATCTTAGCTTAGATTTACTTTATCGCAATTTTCTTTAATGCAATTTATGTTAGTATCTCATTTTTGCCGCTTTACTTTACTTTATCGCATTGTTTAATTACTTGTACACAAATTCTTTTATACATTGAAAAACCTCTGGTCGCATATATCACAAGCATAATGCAATAACCTAAAATAGTCACTGTGTTCGATCTCGGATTACACTGAGAAACTTGGGGTGAAATTATATTTGGTTTCAACGCAAGGAAACTTGCGACAACGCACAGCATACTACAAGAACAATTGTCAATAACGCATATCTAGTAGTAGTATCACATATCATCATCGCATAAAATCTATGTCACAAAATTTTATGATGCATAAGATTACATTTTGCATTTACAAGTTTATGGCATGGACATGCATTGCATTATACAAATTCTATTCGGGTCACGAGCCTTACTTGTAGTGCCACCAGGATAAGGTATCCCTCCTTATCCATATACTACAGACCATTTAGGTTATCACTTAAAACACGATCCACTTGTATGTCTCGACATACATGTTTAAGTTACAACGATAACCATGGATCTCAATTTATTGGTTTATGGTTCATGAAACTAAAATATCAAATATTTCATAGACTGAAGTGAATAAAATATCATGTATTATAAATCACAAAGTTCTTGTTCATACAAGTGTTTACAAACTACAGAACCCTATGAGATTTAGGGCATCAACCCCAACACCTTAAGCATCATGTCACCCTTCTCAAGTTACTGGAAAGATCTAATTCCTTTTAAAGAAGAAAAAACGTGATTAGTGGCTCCCGAATCAAGTATCCAGTCATTATGGTCATTTTCCACTAAACAGGTTTCCAGAACTAGTAAATCATATTACCTTCCTTCTCTTTCTTCTTCTCGATGAGGTAATTGGGGCAATTGCATTTCTAGTGACCATCTACATTGCAATGGAAGCACTTGCCCTTGTCAACTACCTTGGTCTTGGCCTTGCCTTTCCCAGCAGAGGGAGCCTTCCCCTTCCCTTTTTTCTTTTTCTATATCTTCTTAGAACCAGAAGATGAGTGAGCAGACTTAGTTCTCGAGGATGAACCCTTGTAGAACTTTTAAATGGGCAACATTTGCCTCTCCTTCTACCGGTTTCTTACCTCTCATAAGGGACTGATAAGTTTGTAACTCATTCAGGAAGGTAGTTATGGTGTATTGTATTTTATTCATAACCACATTACTATGGAATTGTAGAAAACTCTTCTGAAGAGATTCTAAATAAAGGACACCTGACTCTGCTCGTCGATGACCCCTCTATTCATTTTGACAACATTGAACTGGACCATTAGGTCTAGAACATGTTCTCTCATTTACTAGTCTTCCTTCATGTGTGTATTGTAAATGTACTTGAGGGCTTCGTGCCAAATCTGAATGGACGGTTGTCCAAACATCTCTTGGAGGGACTCTATGATCTGACGTACAAACATCATGGCCTCGTGCTTTTTAGTTAGAGCATCAGACAGAATTGCCAAGATGTAGACTCGAGCCTTGTCATTGGCCTTCGCAGCGGTCGTATGCATCATTCAACACTTAAGATGCATTACGAGCGGGGATTGAAGGACGAACTGCAGATCATCAATAACCAGAATTGTATTCAAGAGATTTCCACGTCGCATAGTTCTATCTGGTTAACATTTTTAAGAAAACAAATAATTGAGGAATTCATGCTGAAACAAACAAATGAACGTATTAGTTATATTTGTCTTAACCCATTACACAATTATCCAACCAATTTAACAAAACACGTGTAATCATAGAACTATAATTAAACTATTGATTTAGGTTTTACAACGATACTTCAAAGGTTTTAAGCAACAGCCATCGAAAGGTGATCAACTACTCCTCCTCTAAATTGAGACAATTTCAGCTAATCGCTAATACTAGAATAACAATTATTCCTATAGCTTTTAGCTACCATTTTTCAGTCAAGGATTTATTAACTAGCTTAATTCATCCCATAAGAGTGACCCTCTCATTTTCGGTTCCCAGAGGTACACTTCAACATACTACTGATAACTTGTAGAAATACAAGTTATTTATGCTGCCTTATCTAGATATTGCGGCCAAAAGTGAAGGAATATGCGTCGATTGTATGAAAAGTAGCTCAGAAATACAACAATTATGAATTATCGCAATTACACCCACGAACATAGTCAAGATGGTAGAAGAAAATATTTTTACTCTGTTTTGCAGGAAACCAAGTCACCGCTTGCAATCAAGGCTCAACGAGAAACTGAACAACTCATCTCTGCAACATTGCGCTCGTCAATCAACAACGAAGAGACGATTAACGCAATGACCGCGCAATGCGACAGTCGATCTAGAGCTGAATTTCAACCGCATGCGGTAATAAAAATAACACCGCATGCGAGCAACCGATCAAAAGATGCAACTGAGCAATGCAAACACGGAGGATTCTGACACGTGTACAACTAACCGTTGTGCAGATTTGACCGTCTGATCGCATAACAAAAGGAATATTTATTCCTCCATCTTCGGAATTTCTATAATAAGAAGTGGGGTCCACCAGCCAAGAGTCAAAGCTTTTCACCTATAAATACCCCATAGAATTTAGAGAAGATATACTTGATACGGGTATAATTGATATGAGGGCTAATTGTTACTGGATTATTGAGAGAAAGGCTGAGCTGAGTACTGAACGGAAGAAATATAGGAAGAGAAGAGACAAGGCCGAGAGGTGAGTCTCAGTACAAATCT
The DNA here is from genome assembly GCF_009727055.1 of Benincasa hispida. Classification (NCBI taxonomy): domain Eukaryota; kingdom Viridiplantae; phylum Streptophyta; class Magnoliopsida; order Cucurbitales; family Cucurbitaceae; genus Benincasa; species Benincasa hispida. The sequence continues at coordinate 42,819,010 of NC_052355.1, read as the reverse complement.
GCCATATCCCCGCCGTGAAGCTCTATGCTTAGATCCCTACTACCGGTTGAGCAAGCCTAAGAGGGAAGCTCATCCATTCGTTCACTTCATCCACACCAACAAGTAAATCTCCATCCAGATCGGCACTAAGACGTTGGTGCTTATTTGTATTTGTTTCTAACTCTATTTCATCAAGTGTATTTCATCTTCTTAATCTCTTCATTCACAAATCATGTATCAGACATTTAATAGTTTTATTGAATGTTTCGATCACTTTCATTACCACTTTTCTGTCTATTTCTGTTGCTCCATTAATCGATTTTCCCATGAAGTTTCCTTAATACCTTGGTAATTAATATGGATTAAACGAGTAACTTAATCTGTGCTAAAGAAATAAATACGTTTAGCTAAGGCATGCTAGACGACATCTTCACCTGTGAGAGCAAAAGTGAAGATGTCATTCTGATCTGTCGAGAAAAGGTTAAAAGAATGCGTTAACTAAAGCGAGTAGTACTTCTAGAGATAGAAGCAATCTTGTGCTCATTAATTTCATCCTTGTTTCACCACAGAGATGTGGGAACGTGGCCGATCATCGAGAGGTGTACGTCAAGGGAAAAGCGGAACAGTACTTATATCTTTAACACAATTAAGGAACTTGCACTGTTTATATTAGTTATCTTTTCTGTTTCTGCTTCATACATAAGACTTGTTACTGCATTACACGATCTTTGCATAATCTTCACAGCCAACCTTGACCTCAGTATCTTGTATCATGAATCTTGTATCTTGTATCATCTGAGCTTAGATTTACTTTATCGTAATTTCCTTTAACGCAATTTATGTTAGTATCACAGTTTTACCGCTTTACTTTACTTTATCGCATTGTTTAATTACTTGTACACAAATTATTTTATACAATGAAAAACCCCTGGTCACATATATCACAAGCATAACGCAATAACCTAAAACAGTCCATGTGTTCGACCTCGGACACACCGAGAAACTTGCGGTGAAATTATACTTTGTTTCAATGCAAGGTGACAACGCACAACATACTACAAGAACATTTTTCAATAACACATATCTAGAAGTAGTATCACATATCATCATCGCATAAAATCTATGTCACAACAAGTTTATGATGCATAAGATTACATTTTGTGTTTACAAGTTTATGGCATGGACATGCATCGCATTATACAAATTATGTTCGTGTCAACTACCGAAAGAAAAAACAATTGTTGAAGATTAACTTAAGAGACCCGATCCATTCCTTAAGTTTGCGTTGTTCCCACTTCTATGTTCAGGCCCTCCGAAGGGATTCCAATAACTATTGTTGAGTGGTGATCACCCAATATTATATTTCTATACTTAGTTTCAAAATATGATTTAAATAAATCACGATCATGACAAACATGATGTGTAATGCCAGTGTCTAGCCACCACCCTTCAGAACCCTTGATGACATTTACTTTTGTGATCATAGAAACTATTCTTCTTTAGTCGAGTTCGCTTACGCCTACAAAAGCACAGGACAACGTCTGTTCCTACAATTTCTGGTCATATGCCTAGGCTTGTTACTATTGAAGTAAGGAAATTCTAGCCTTTCTCCTTAGGGGGGTTTCTGATTCTTTTGATTTTTCTGGTTGCCAGATCCACAATTCTGGACTTTCATCTTCTTTCCCTTTGGCTTTAGTCTAGGTTTTTGAATAGTAGAGGCAGGCTTTCCTGATACGACGTTTATCTCCTCCCTCTGGTCCTACTTTTGGGCTTCTTCCTCAATCCTCAAGCGCGTTATCAAACTTTCCAAGGAAAATTCTTTGGTTTTATGCCTCAAAGTATTTTTAAAGTCCTTCCACATAGGGGGTAACTTGTCAATAATAACAACAATTTAAAATTGCTCATTTAGGGGCATACCTTCGCTATGATTTCAAGAGCAATCTACTGCAGTTCATGGGACTGAGCCTCTACAAATTTTTCGTCCACCATTTGAAACTTTAAATAATGGTTGACGGCATACTTTTTCGAACTGTCCTCTTCAGTATTGTATTTTTTCTGCAACGTGTCCCAAACTTTTTTTTATTGTGGTCATTAGGCTGTAATAATCATATCAATCACTAGTCAAACTATTTAAGATAAAATTTCTTCAGAGAAAGTCATTCTCCCCCCCCCCCCCCCCCAAGCAGCAGCATCTTTTGATCTATTGTTTGGTTGGATTTGCTTGTGGAATAGATGGCTTCTCCGTGGTGTAGGCAACAACAATCTTCTTCACCGCGAGAAGAAAAAACATCTTTTGTTTCCAACGTTTGAAGTGTGTCCTTCGTAACGAAAAGAGTAGTTGAGATCGGTGGACAAAATTTCGTTCTGTGTTGGTAAGGCCATCACACAAAGGCGACAGATGAAAGACGTCTTAAAATTGTTGAACCAACTACACAATAACAGCAACAGGGGCAGAGTCTCCGGCGAACAGTGTTGGAATGTAGGCAATAGAATCAACACCAGTGAACGAAGTAGGAAAAAAACCTGCAAACAAAAAACACGTGAAAGTAGGTTGAGTCACGGATCTTGCTCTCTTTAAGACGTTTTGTGGCTCTGCCCAGAGTGCAAGCAATTCGTAAAATAGCCCAGATAGAAGCCTGTCTCGATTGGAACTGCATCGAAAGTTGATCGGAATTCTCACACCCCTCTAGACTGAATATGCTAGGAAAACGTGAAGGAAAAAAGGGAGAAGGAAAGTAGGAAGGGAAGAGTTGATTTCTGATTTGTGTGTTTTCCTTCTTAAGCACCAAAGGTAATTTATAGACCTTGGGATTGTGCAAAAAAGAGAAAACGTGCGTATGTACGCACAAGGTGGGAATGGAATGAATGTGATAGAAGACTATGTAAAAAAATGGACGACCACGGTAAATTCAGAAGACTGAACGAAATGGATGATGATTTTTTTTAATAAAAAAGAAATAAAAAATATTTTAATAAAAATAATTCCACACACATGTGCCTCCCCAGCCCGATCGGACGACGGCGGTGCGCACTTTTGGTGACATCGTTAATGGCAATATCTAAAAATAGTTTGTTGATCTTACATATGACAGTGATCATAAATGAAACCTTGAGGTTGTATTCACCAGCAATGATCATATCCCGACAATTGGTGGAAAAGGAAGTGAAATTGGGGAGCCTCCTTTTGGTGACGCTTTAGCTGATGATCTCATCATCACTGTCCATCACGACAAAGCATTATGGGGGGAAGATGCACGTGAATTCAAACTAGAAAGATTTTTAGGAGTAGTCTCGAAAACCATCGAAAGAAACTTTGTTGAGTATTTGCCATTTGAGTTAGATCCTCAAAATTGTGTAGGGATGAACTTTGCGATGAATGAGGCCAAAATCGGTATGTCAATGATTCTACAAAAGTACTCATTTTCCCTCTCGCCATCATAAGCTTACATGCCGATTCAATTTCTCACTACTTGTACATAACAGGGATGTCAAGTCATTCTTTATTTCGTATCATATTAGAATCATAAAAAAAAAAAAAAAAAACATAAATGTGTTTGATGTAAGAATAGACTGTTTATTTATTTTTTTTTTTTTAAAAGTTACTACAAGTTATAATTAAACATTGCATTTATTATGATATTAAATTATTGCTTATATAATATACATGGATCCTCCGTGAATTTGACATAGACATAAGAGGTCAAATCAACATTTTCATTATTTTGTAAGAAAAAACGATTAAACATTTAAAAATCATATGCAACAAAATGTCACTAATATAAATATAATATAATAATAAATATTTTAATAGCCAATGTAAGCTTAGTTAAATATTAATTAATATGGTCTTATTTTCTAAAAATCATCATCTTTACATTAATTTACTATAAATTCTATTTTTTTTAATATCCACTGACATTTTCATAAATTTGAAATATCAAAATCTAGACATTAAGGGCAATCATTATAAGAAACAAAATGCACATTCAAAGTCCAAAGTTGCAGCTTTTTTTCCCCTTTCCCTATTATTACTCCAAATTTAAAAGATATATGTCGGGTGAAATTGATAGGGAAAAATTAAGCTTTCAAACTAAGCTTGTGGGTCCATGCAATTAGATCATATCAAGGTATGAAAGTTTGAACAATTTCAAACTAAGCTTTAATATTGACAAGGCCCATGGACTTTTGGGTCCATGTGATAGGTCATATCAAAGTTAAACGAAAATTTTGGTTTTATATTTCAACATCAAAGCCTAAACATAGCCTAAACATAGTTCAACCTTTTTTTTTAATAATAAATGTGAGAGTACGAAGATTCGAACCTCTCTAATTCAAGAGAGAATGAGTATTAATTATTGTTGAACTTTATTTATATGATTATCATATATCTCAACTGACTAAGATATATGCTCTTAATTAAAAAGTTAAAGATTTGAATCTTTCCATCCCTATTTGTTGAACTCAAAAAATAATAATAACATCCTAATTGTGGGTTAGGATATCAAACTGAGCATGACTCAACTATCCGAGCATAACTCAATTATTGCATCATGGTCCAAAATGTCAGATGTTGGAGTCTCCACTCCATATATTGTTGAATTAAAAAATAAATAAATTTAGGTCAATCAATAATAGTAGAGCTGGGAGATTCTACCCCACGTATTTTTAAAAAATTTTAAACTCGGATTCCGTTTGATGGCTATTTGATTTTTGAAAATTAAGCTTATAAATACTACTTTGACTCATGTATTTTTATGTTTTGTTATCTTACCTTTCTTTTTTTTAATAAAAGAAAAAATTACAAAAGTCACCTCTAAAATATGGTGATAGTTGTAATAATACCCTTAAACTAGTTTGAAAATCTAATTTTTACAACTTTTATAAGTTAGTTTGAGGGTCCAATTTTAACACTAATATAAGTTTGAGGGCTCAATTTTTTATCATTGAAAGTTTGAGAGTACAATTGTAACTAATATCATGCTTCAAGAGTGGTTTTTACAATTTTTTCTTAAAAAACCAAAACAAATTTTAAAAATAAAAAATAGTTTTCAAAAGTTTTTTTTTTGAAAAAAGAATTTAACTAAGAATTCAAATATTTCTTTAATAAAAGATAAAAACCACATAAATAAAACTTAGGTGAAAAACAAACATAAATTTCGAAAATAGAAAAATATTGAAAACTAAAAATAAAGTCGTTAGGAAAAAATCACCATCGATATGAAGCATGCGTAAATTATTAACAATGAATATAACATTTCATCTGAGGCAGTGGCTTACCCACTCACACGTCCCACCATTATCGAACTTGAACAGGGGCGGGTCAATCCACCGCCTTTCTCTGACTTTTCCCCATATCTTCATCCTTTCATCTCCGCCATTTTAGCCTACGCCGCCGTAGCCATCATCTTCCTCCGTCTTCTCCGCCCCCACTCATTCCATCGCCGCCCACTAATTTGATTGGGACCAAACGCCAGGTTCTTTTTCTTTGTCCCTCTCGTTATTCAATCTGTTGAACATTGATTATCTTTTATCCCAAAATGAGCTTAATTCAATTGGTGTTACTGTCGATCTCGAACACCTTTATAGTCGGAGATTTGATTTTCCAAACTAAGCTGGTTTTGAAATCATTCTCTTCCTAGAAATGGGAAAAGGATAAAAAGAGTTAGAATCGAACATCTACCTTCGAAGTAGATAGTACAACCTTTATGCTAATTGAATTCATGTTTTTTAACTTAAATTTCAAATTTCCTAACTTTCCCTTTTTTGTTACCAAATTACAAATACGTGGACTAAAATCGAACAGCGTATAAATACCATAATGTTAATGCATACACTCAAGACCAAAATGGTATTTTAATCCCAAACAAACATTTTGTTGATAAAAAAGATAGTTTAAAAAGAAAAAGTACTTCAGAGTATTAAACTGAATAAAAGCAACATAACTTTCAACTTTCAATCTTAATAATTTCACATGAGAGCCCATTGCTTGTCAGTGCAATATCAGATGCAATCTTGAAGCAATTAGTCAAATGATTTTGAGCAACAAACAACAGTGAACCCAAAGAACAGAGAAAAAGTGAGATGGAATGTAAGATAATCATTTACATTTCAACATTTCTTTTTGGGTGTCTTCTTTTTGGTGTCATCAAGCTCTTTGTCAAACTATGGTGGACTCCCATGAGGATTCAGAGGTTCATGAGGTCACAGGGGATTCAAGGTCCTTCTTATAAGTTCATCCAAGGCAACACTAGAGATGTTTACACCAAAAGAATGCAGGCCATGGCCACACCCATGGACCTTTCCCATCACATTCTCCCCAGAGTTATGCCTAGTGTTCACTCTTGGCTCAACCTTTATGGTACAAAACTCATCTTGACCTTTCACTTTTTCTGTTGGAATGCCTTAATTCTTGTTATCTGGTACTTTGAATGTAAACGACCAAGCACGGGAGATTATATGTCTTGTCCCTACCCGTGGACGTAGTAAATACACGGTTAATGAACTACATAAATCTCTATGTCAATCTTTACTGTTTACGATTTTCTCGCTTTCTTTGCTTATTGATTTCATAACATTTTCCTTTTCATTAACTCGTGAGTTTCGTTCCTGAACCTTTAGGGATATGCTTTTAAGAATAAATTCTTGAATTTTAGAGTTTAAGAGGTCTCTTAACTATTATGTTCGAGTCTAATGTCTTGCAAACCGGATACTTATTGAACACAATTGAAAGTTAAAAGAGATCGATCTATCAAACATAACTGTTGGAATGTCTTGAATTTGTTGTCTGACAAAACAAACTATTCAAAATTCGTATTTAGCATATTTAATTATTTATGGTTATTTACGATTATGACCCTAATGTTTAGAGAGCCGTACTATATAAATTATCTAACCCTAGTGGTGTCATTTTGTATTTAGAAAACATTCTCTCTAATACTATTATTCTCTGTATGCCCCATGAATGTAGGTAACATACTGTTAGTGAACCACGTATATATGTGTCAATCTCTTTTACGTTTTTTTTTTTTTTTTTGTATTCTTTAATTACTGATTTCATAACAACAGGGAGGAACTTTCTTCAGTGGTTCGGAGTTGATGCTCAGTTGATCATTACCGACCCTGAGATGATCAAAGAAGTGCTCCATGATCGACAAAAAAACTTCCCAAAAGCAAAACTCCAAGGCCACATTCATAGAATTTTTGGAAATGGACTGGCCACAGCCGAGGGTGAAAGATGGGCCAAGTCCAGGAAAATAGCCAACTTTGCTTTCCATGGAGACAGCCTCAAAGTAATTAAGTCCATACTTGATTTCAGTTTCAAATTTTGGTGAATTTTACGTTGAGATTTGATTGAACTGTTATGAGATTATTGGAACTGTACTGCAGAACATGATCCCAACCATGATTGAGTGTGGTGAGAAGATGACTGAAGGGTGGAAGAATTATGAAGGAAAAGAATTGGATGTGTTCAAGGAATTCAAAGTATACACTTTGGATGTCATTTCTCATACTGCTTTTGGAAGTAGTTACCAACAAGGAAAAGATATCTTCCACATGCTACAAGAGCTTTGTGAGCTATCAATCAGAAATGGATATAAAATTAAGCTACCCATAATTAGGTAGTTTAGCTCGGTTTGATAACCATTTGAATTGTTTTAAATTAAGCTTACGAACGCTACTCTTGATAAGTTTGTTGTTTCGGAATTCAAATGTTTCATATGAAAATTATGGTAAGAACATTGAAAAGAGACAAGCATAAATTGGGGCTTACTTTTGTTAGTTGAGTTCCTAAATTACTTGATGAAAACTGATGTTATGTTAATAGAAATGAAGCTGATTTTGATTTGTTTGCAGTAAGATTTTGAAATCCAAAGATGATTATGAAGGAGAAAGGCTTGAAAAGAGAATGAAAGATTGCTTCATGGAAATCATAAAAGGGAGAGAGGAGAAGTTGAGGAATGGTGAGGCAGATGGTTATGGTAATGACTTTCTGGGATTGTTGGTGAAAGCAAAGAATGACCCTGAAATATCACAGAGGATTTCTGTGGAAGATATTGTGGATGAATGCAAGACATTTTACTTTGCTGGACATGAGACCACCAATGTTTTGCTGGCTTGGACTATGTTTCTTCTGGCATTGCATAAAGAATGGCAAGAGGAAGCAAGAAATGAAGTCTTGAAGGTATTTGGAGACAAGAATCCAACATTGGAAGGCCTTCCGAAATTAAGAATGGTAAGAAATTATGACGTATAGATCAACATAGCAACTAAGATCTACTGATTTGATACCATGTTATTAATTATTGGTCCTGTGCGTGTTTGCTTTTACAATGGGTAGATGATGATCATCATCAATGAATGCCTGAGGCTATATCCACCAGCGATGACGGTATCACGGCTAGTAGAGAAGGAAGTGAGACTGGGAAACTTGGTGGTTCCGACGATGACTAAGCTTGTAATTCCAACGGTAGCAGTTCATCATGACATGACATTTTGGGGGGAGGATGCACATGAATTCAAACCAGAGAGATTTTTAGAAGGGGTGGGGAAAGCCACTGAAAGCAACTCGGCCGCATATATCCCATTCGGATTGGGGCCTCGAAATTGCGTGGGGATGAACTTTGCAATGAATGAGGCCAAAATTGCAATGTCGATGATTCTACAGAGATATTCCTTTGACCTCTCACCGGCCTACGTGCACATGCCGGCGCAATTGTTAACCATTTCCCCACAAAATGGAGTTCAAGTTATACTAAATTCAATAACATATCACAAAGCCTGAAATGAACGTTGTTTGGGTGTTAATAAGAAACAAAATGTATGGTTGGTACTCTATTTAGGGTGTTGATAGTGTATGACACACCTCATAGGAATTTCCTAAAACTCGCCGTTTGTAATTATAGAAACATATTTAATTTATCAATAAAAGTATTATTGAATATTTTATTTAATAAAAATTTTATTGAAATTGAAATTGCATTATGTTACAAAATCCAATAAACGAATCTACTGGCTATAATATGAATATTGTAACTTTATGTAGAGACATAAAAGATGATCAAGTTATAGTATATAGCCAAAAAAGTCTATAAGTATATAGATGAGATTGGATATCTCATCTTGGGGACACTATGAATGTGGCTTACTTTGTATACTGATACAAACGATGTGATCCCGAAATCGTTCATGTGGAGACATGCGATTGGGGTATCCTATGCAAAAGAGTTTTGCATGAGATCGGATCACGAAATAGTCATTTTTCTTTATAATGACTGTTTACTATTAAAACTGACTATTTCAATTCGATAGATCGAATAGGTAGCTGGGGACATAGTCCTGCAAGACGAAATTCACTCCTACTCATTTTAGGGTTTGTTCTCTTAAGTACTGATTCATGGTCTTGAACAAAGGGATCCCGCCCTTTCATGGCCGAAAGGGACATGGTTTATTAGTTGGACTATAGACCAATTGTTTAATAGATGATCAGTAGGAGCTTAAGGAGCAAGGTGTATTTACAATGGTAAAACGATAATTTTGACCTAGCTATAAATATGAACGACCTGTTAAAGATCGACTTACTGATCATGGTTAAATCAAGTGGACAGAAATATATCTTCAATGAGGAGAGTGCAACCATTGAGCTATAGTGGTATGTCTCGGTGGTTAGTGAATATTGATTAACTCGGATTAAAGAGTTTAACTGATTAATCTCAAATCATTGGCGCTCATGATATCTAAGTTCATAAGGTCCCTTTACTAGCTCGTAAAACATTACACCTAGATTAGAAAATTGAGCGAATTTGAAGTGTTCAAATCCAGGGTTTGAATTTGTAATGTTCAAATTCAATTTAGGGTTTGGATAATTATATTCGATATAATTAACATTTGAATTTATCGAAATAAAATGTAATTTAAGAGTTTAAAATATATAAATATTGATTTAAATATTGATTACATGAATGGAGATTCATGTTTGAACTAGGTATTTTATTAATTTAATATTTTATATTAAATTATTATTATTTAATTAATTAAATTTGTTTAATTGATTATTTAAATGAAATTAATTTCAAATTAAAAATTCAATTTTAGGAATTGAATTTGTTGTTTAAATTAATTAATTACAATTAATTTAAATAAAAATTTGGAATTTAATTGAAAGTGGATATTTTCAAGATTTGATCTTGTTAGTGGGTTTTTTTCCCTTATTCAACACCTAGACTACTAAGTTAATGCTTCTTGAAGTGTCAATTTGTGAATGCTTAGTGCTTGCATGTATTAACTAAATAAAAACCTCAAATTTTTATGAATTGAAAATCATGCATTCTGAAATTTATGCNTGAAATTTATGCAAAAAAAAAAAAAAAAAAAAGCCTATTTAACTCTCAAATCCTCTCCAATCTCTTGCTTAATCCATCTCAATTTAGAGTTTTCACCACTCAATCCAAAACTGAAAATAGTAGAGAAGCTTCTTTTGGTGGTCTACTAAGGATTTGGAGATCCAATTCGTGGAATTCAGCAAGAAATTGAAGTGAATCTAGAAATGTATACACAAATGAAACTCTCGTTATATTGAAATTGTTTTTCAACATGCTTTAAACTCAAATTAAATGTAATTAGGGTGTTTAATGATTCTCTTAGCTTCTGCCTTATGCATGTTTACTCTATCGATAGCTTCTGTCCAACATTTTTCTAGTAAAAGAGCATCGGACAGCTGACATCTTACCCTTTCAAGTATTGTTATGTTAAGTCTTTCAACCACCTCGTTTTGTTGAGGTGTATACATCATTGTTTTGTCTTACAACTCCATTATCCCTGCAAAATTTGTTGAAATCTTCTCCACAAAACTCTAAACCATTATCAGTTATCAAATGTTTTATTTGTTTAAAGGTTTACTTTTCAATTAGGATCTTCCACTCTTTAAATTTCCCAAAAACTTATTCTTTTATTTTAAAGAAATATACCAAACTTTTCCTAGAAAAGTCATCAATAAAATATAGGAAGTACCTTGCACCACTTAGGGAGGGAGAGTGAGTTGGACCCAAAGGTCAGAATGCACATACTTTAGAATTTCTTTAGTAGTGTGTCGTCCCTTTGGAAAATTCTGCCCAGTAGTCTTTCCAAGTATGCAATACTCACAAAAGTGCAAGTTATCTCCAATCCCTTTAGGCAATATCCCTTCACACTAATATTGATAATCTTTTGTCATAGCTCCTCTTCAGTAGGATCTCCATCTGAAGCAATCAAGTTTGATCGTGACATCTGTACATCTTTAATAACATACAACCCATTGATCTTACTAGCCACAAGAACTATCTTTAAGACTTTTATAATCTTAAAGGTTCCTCCAACTCCCCTATACTCATAACCTATGGAGTCAAACATCCCCAATGATAGGAGATTTCTCTTCAAAGTAGGAATATGTCTTACATTCCTAATAAGCTTCACTGAACCATCTTTCTTCTTTAAGGAAGCAGAACCAATCCCAACAACTTTACATGTGTTGTTATTCCTCATGTAAATTAGTCATCCATCTCACTTCTTACAAGTACAAAACCACCATTTAGATGGTGTCATATGGGTTGAACATCCAAAGTCTATAATCCAATTATGGGTCTCCATAGAATTCGGACTTACACACTCATTAGTGGTCGCCAAAGCATCCGAATATGTGAAGGAATTTTCTCTCGATTTTTCCTCTGTCTGTTTTCCTCATTATTTTTATTCAGTTTCCTTTTCAAGGAATAGCAATCCTTCTTCATATGTCCCATTTTGTGACAAAAATGACACTTAATTTTGGATTTATCTTCACCATTCTATTTTCTTTTAACAGGATTTTTTGTCTTTTCTTTAGAACAACCCCTCAATAACTTAACTATAGCCTCTGTTGTAATCTTCTCTTCCATACTTCATAGTCACTTTAACATCTTTGAATGACTCTAGTAGTGAATTTAGAAAAATGAATGCATCATTTCCTTTACCAATGTTGTCTCTCATTGATTTAAACTCAGAAGAAAACCTCTTAAAATCATTTAGATTATCTATGAGAGACTTTGCAGCATTCATTCAATAGGTAAAGAATCTTTCCTTAGGAAAGCCTTTTAGGTAGATCTTTATTGAGATAAATCTCATTTAGCTTACTCCAAAGATTAAGGCAGTCTTTTGATCAACAATCTACCTTAATACACTATCGGTCACATTTAAAACTATGGTTTCATAAGCATTTACCTCCGTAGTTTCTTTTTTAGCATTAATTAAGGTAGTTGTCAGCTTTGTAGGGTCTGAAATGGCCAAGAGAGCCTTCCGTTGTCCAAGAACAACTTTAATTTTTGCCTTCCACAATTCTAAATCACTTCTCCTATCAAAGTTAAGTATTTTTTAAATCTGGTTGCAGTCATTCTTGAATTTCAAGAACACAAATCTCGGTTTCTTAATCTTCAAAGAATCTAAATCTTGGACTCTTCTTGGCTCTGATACAACTTGTTGGATTTTAATTTTATTAACCCAATTGCCCAGGCCAAGAAGAATGAAAGAAAATAAACCAGCCACATTGATAGTTTGAAAACCACACACATTTCACTCAATTTTCTAGCTGGTTGATGCGAGATTGATCAATTCTTTCTCTTCAGGCCAGCACAGGCAAATATACACCAAGATGGAAGTTTGAAAGCTCTCTCCAACGTGATTCTCAAAGACTCAAAGAAGGAGATGATATTCACTCACCTTTCTCTCTTTTCACTCACAGATATTCAAAGAGAAGATTTTCAGATAGTAGATTCAATCAGCAAGGAGAAGAAGATGAAGATTAAGATCGATAAAGAAGAAAGTGGTTCAATTAATGAGGCCTACATCCATTGTACAAGCGTTTTTCTAATTTTTATTCATTTCAAAGCTTTGTAGAGAATTATAAAAATGAATTCACTCCTCTCTAATCCTAATTTTATTAACCCAAAATATGGACTTCAGCTTATTCTTCATCCACTTCCCATTATATGCTTCTCAATCCAGTATTATCTTCAACTTTCATTAATTAGTAGTAATAGTGAACAAGATGAAGTTATATATTGTTATAATAGAAAGTGTTTGGAGCGCTGAATTATTATTAAATTTGAAGATGTCTTGTGAGTAGAGTTAAATTAATTTGTGTTTAGAGTATAAAATTTATGTTGAGGATGGAGAATTGTTTGAAATGGATTTTTGAAGTTTGTACATACAATTAGAGTCATATACTAACATTAGAATTTTTAATAATAAAAAAATTGATTTTAAATTTTTCTATATTATAATTAGAAATTTTGTCTCTTACCTTTCAGAATTTTGAGAAAAGTACATTTTCTTTTATGGGACTTTTGTTTATCCAATATTTACTGAGGAGAAAAGATACATCTTTTTATGGCTGTGGTTTCTACTTCCTTATTTTTGTTTTATTTGATTTGAATTAAAGTTATGAGACTTTTGTCTATCCAATATTTCCTGATCAGGAGAATGTTATGAATTAACTGTATAAGTTTATTTGAAAAACATATTGTTTAGAAAATAATTTACTTTGACTATTTAATTTCTTTTTTTTTTTAATTTTATTTACTTTATTTATTTTTTTAGAATAGAAGACTTCAATTATGCCACGTGGACCAAATAAAAATTGTAAACTCTGAGTCCACGAAGAGAAATATCCAACCCAAACCCTTGAATTACTCTTAGGGCCAATTTGGGGGCTCAATATCCTATGTGGGGAGATGATATATCCCCTATATCATCGTTTGGCTCACTGATATATCATTACCCCTTTTCACTTCCTTAAGGAACTCTATGGAGGAGAGAACCTTGAGCGGAAGCGGATCAACAAAACTCTATTTTCATTGAATATAAAATTTTACACTAAACAAGTAACAAAATATGCATTTAATTATAAATTACAGCTTGCTTAGAAAGGGTTTCAAGAAACCTCACATTTGAAGACATTTTCTTCACGTTTTCTCTCGAACAATTCACGAACAACTTGAAATCTTTCTTCATGAATAACCTCAAATACGAACGAACACTACCACGAATGTTTTCTTGGTATTCTCAGAGTGAGAACTCAAGAGTAGTGGGCTCTGGCTATTTTGGATTTTGAGGGAAAATTTAATGTAGAGGAGGAAAGATTGAGAATTCTCTCAAAAACTCAAACACACATAACTCTTTGTTGTTTTTTTCACCTTCTCCAAATCGTTCAACCTTAATAAGAAGAAGAAAAAAATTCTTTTCTACTTGCCAAATATAATCACCACCCACTTACGTGGGTGGAGAGAAAAGAAAGGAAGAGAGTTGTAACTCCTTTTCTTATTATTAAAATAATAATAATATAAATATAAATATGATAACTAACTTATCATATTATATTTGTATTAAATTATATGTTATATCAAATATAACATATAACCTATAGTTTTAATATTGTATCACATACAATATAAACTATAGTTTCTTTTCTCTATTATATGACATTTAATATAAATCATATTTATATTAAATTTATCAACTATGAATCTCATTCATAGAAAATATATCTGAATCTCATTCAAATATTTATTTTCTCTCATTAAGATATAATGTATCAAATACATTATGACAATTATATCACATATAATTGAAACAACGTAATTACATCATATATAATTAAATCTCTCTATTAATTTGAGCAATCTAAATTAATCCAAAAACTGATTCTCAATTAATCCTATTGAGCTACCAAGGGGACCTCATGGACTTGTAGCTTGAAGTTTGAACGGTACATGAATAATTAATTAAACTCTTTAATTACATTATTCACCATCCGTTAACTGTCGGACACTCCACTAAAGAACGACAGCTGCACTCTTCGCACTACAAATAAATTTATATGTCCATTGGATATAACCAATCTACAGTATGATGACCCTTCACAAATTGCTCGTAAGTACAATTAGATCAAATCATCGTTTTGCCCCTGTAGTTACATCTAACTCCTTAAGTACTATTGATCCCACTAATGACAATAGATCATAGTCCTACCATGACTAAACTCCTCTCAGGCAAGGAAAGGATGTGGTGCCACATTGTTCAAGACCTGGAATCAGTCCTTAAAGGAGTAATTTATCTACTTACCCCTGTCTCGGGGAAGTCGTGAATTCCATTTTGTGTAGCTATGTTCCCAACTCTCCAATCAGACGAATCTCCAAAATGGTAGACTTGTTAAGTCAGCAATCTGGCCACTATCACCCATACAAATAAAATGATCACCCTTATAGGCAGAAGTTCACAACTCATTTAAGATTCAGGTTATGTTATCTATGATCACCCTGGTGAAATGTAAGTCTCAATTATGAATGACATTATATAATGAGACTAAATATTTCATGGTCAAACTCCTTTGTATAGAATACCCTCGCTCACATGTCTATACATGAATGATCATGATTAGATCATTTGTAGCACTTTACAACAATTGTAATACCTACAAAGTGGGTCATACTCGTAGTGTCACCAGGATAAGGTACCTAGCCTTATCCATCTACTACAGACTATTTAGGTTATCACTAAAAAATGATCCACCTGTATAAACATAATCGTATGTCTCTACATACATGTTTAAGTTACAAAGATAATCTTAGATGTTAGTTTATTGATTTATGGTTAATGAAACTGAAATATCATATATTTTATAGACAACAAATAGAATATCAAATATTTTATTAAATACATAATGAGTTTGTTCAATAATGTTTACAAACTATAGGATCCTATGAGATTTAGGGCATCAACCCTAACACTTTCAACATGTGTACAGTAACCCTTATTTAACAACTCTCTCAACTTCTCCACCTCACACTTCCTATGTCTCCTCCCTTCTCATACCCAATCGTCACTCACATCATTCTCTCCTCTCTTCCTATGGCCCACTTACATTTTTATTTCTTTATTCTTTTCTTGAGTTTATTTCATTATACTTTGGGTGTAATTTTTTTCCACTATATCCAATTTATTAAGAAACCATGGTATTTCAATCTAGTTCCATGCACCCATTTTTTACCTTCAATTTACATACATCGTTTTTTCTTTCAGTGTCCTGTGATAGGGTAAATTAATAATTTATTATCTATAAATTATGTCATTCAAGTTTTCATTTTTATTTGCTTAGTATATCAATTATTTATCTATATAATGCCCATTAAAAAAATCACAATATTTTGGATTAAATCTTTATACACAATTTCTCAAAAATATAAAAATGTCTTCATATACAACATCAATATTCAAAATCTACTATTCAAAGCCTATTATAAAACCTTAATAGTAAACTCATCCATGAATATATATGAGAAAAACCTCAACGAAATCCCTAAAATCAAACATAAGCAAAAGTTTTTTTTAAAATGCTTCACAAAAATATTTAACTAACCATTCATAACCTTAAGTTTTCGATAGTTTTTAAAAATTAAATTTATAAATACTACTTTCACTTGTTTATTTTTATTTTTTATTTGTCTTATTTTTGAAGACTTTTTTCAAAATTCAAGTCATGATTGAAGATATATATATTAGGAAGTGGAAAAATGTTTTAGAAAAAAAGTTGGTACATCCATCCATGGTTTAGAATTAAATTTCGTATTTTTAAATATAGGTATTTCGTTGACTGATTAATCTTTAAATTTTGATTAAATTTTTTTAAACAACAATATTAAAGAATAATAATTAAATTATAAGATTAAAAAAAATAGTCTTCATATAGGCAAATTATTTTATAGTACTGACATATGAACTTTGCACACTCAAATACAGACATATGAACTACTACATAACAACTCTCATATCAAAATACAAACATATGAACTCAAACAACACAACTCTACACCCCAAACACAAACATAAAACTCCCCAAACATCAGAATTTCTCAGACATCAGAATTCTAGACATCTTATACCATCTTAACGCCTCAAACAACCCCTTAGTATTCAAGGATATGTCATGGGTTCTCCTCTAGCTAGCCATCAACATTTACGACAAAGATGCGAACCTGTAAAAAATATATGTCTTAACCAATTGACTTGAGACCAAACAAATATATCTACATTTCCTTTACTCACAAAAGCAAAACCATATTTAAAAAGGAAAAAAATTACCACGTGTTAACTCGTGATTAGTGGATAAGTTGCATAAAAATGGGTGTGGTTTGAGGCATCGCAAGTGTTTTATTATTTTTTTGTCACTCCCACCATTTGGTTCTAATTTGATGAGTGTGCCTAAATTCCCAAGAAAGGACCAAAGTTCCATCCAATCTCTTAAGCACAAACCTTTCAACCAACACATAACACCCAAATCTCTTCCACACAATTCCCACGCCTTCAAACTCTTCTCTTCTTTTCACTTTCACTTCCTTTTCTTTCCCTTCTTCAACCCATTCAAATCCCCCTTCTTCCTCCTGCCATTTAATCCTCTCCACAATCGCCAAGCTCAACCCAATCTTCGCCGGACTAAACCACACAAAACCATTGCCGACATCTCTCTCACCTCCAGCCACCGTCTTCCCTAAAACCACCACCACTTCCTTCTCCACAGAAACACCAAACTCCACTACTCTGTTTCCATCCTCAAAATTTTCACACTCAAAAATCTCCTCCCAACTCTGCTCGAGGGTCATTTCGTAATACATAGATCTGTCCATCTGAACATCCACGTCGCCGTCACGGATGAAAATGTAAGGGCAGTACCATTTTCCGACGACGACGGGACTGGAAATCTTGCAGGGTAAAGGAAAATTGAAGTCTGGGAGTTGGGATCGGAGAACAGAGTCTACGCCGTGTGCTTCCATGGAGTCGAAACCGTCGATTTTTGAGGTGTGGGCAGTCCAACCTGGTCTTCTGAATAAAAAGGGAGGAATCCCATCAGCCGCCATTGAAATTGCTTCAAAACCTTCGTGGCCGGAAAGGGATCTTGTGGGGATAATTTGGAATTGTTGGTATGTGTTGTTTGGATTGAATTGTCTTGGGGGAACATCTCGAACCACTTTACAGCAGCAGAATGTGGCTTTTTCTTCTTCACTTGAACTTGTATATGCTTTCCTGTAATCATCATTTTGAGAAGAAAGAAATGATAGAAACTCAAATCTGTAAACAATTTGGGTTTGTTTATAATTTATTGGGTTTCTTGTTTTCGAAATTCTAAAAAATATTTTCAAAATTGAGGCTGAATTTCAAAAACTAGTCAAAGTAACTTATCCATGTTTTGTTTAGTTTTAAATTTAAAATTCAACCGTAGACAAAAAAAACAGAATTAGTCTTTATGGCCCTAAATTAAAAGGGAAAAGGAGAAATACCCGGCATGTTCACCGCGAGTTTGGATAATATAGTAGCGATGGGAAGACAGGGGTAGATCAAGAACAGGAATGAAAACGGCGTAGAAGTAATCGTTGTTGTCGTGATATTCTGAAGGATCGAAACCATAGGAATACTCGAGATTCAATTTTTTGTTCTGTGGGAAAGGCAAATCCATGGTCAAGTGCTCCCGAAAAACTGAGAAACAGCATCTTCGTTCGGCTTTGATATCTTGGACGATCAATATCCCCGAATTTGGACCGGCGGGAGGCGGCGCCGACAGCTCCGACGGGTTATTTTTGTACAGAGAAAGAGACCTTGTGACGTACATCATGTAATGTATTTTTTTTTTCCGTTTGATGAAAATAAAATATATTAGTGGCACACAGGTTGCGTATATTATATATAATATACCGTGGAGATTTTTTTTGCTTCCTACTTTGCCCTCCATTTTAAAACAAATACCCATTATACCCTTATGTTTTCTCTATGAAAATTTTGTAAAAGTATAAAAACGTGGGAGAGAGAAATTTGATAAAAATGTGGGTGTTCACACTAGGTTCCGGATTATTTGAATTTTCAACTAGCAATTACAATCTTCTTCTTTGATGATTGGCAAGAGGTCAACTTCAAGAGTCTTGAAAAATTCTCTCTAGTTATAGAATTTATGACTCTAATAATGGGCAAAGCCCCTCTATAAAGTTTTCAGATATATTTCATGAGTTTAAGTTTGGTTGGTTCATAGATGGTCCGATTAATTAGATTTGGGCCGTATTTGACATTTAGGTCAAATTAAGCATATTTTTGGGCTCAACTTTTAACTCAAATAATAATATCAAATTAGGTCAAATTAATCATTCAACGATCATGATAAAATCACCTGCATCATCGAAATTTGTCTTCAACTTCAATTTGGGACACATGTTACCTCCTAGTTAGTCCCAAATTAGAATTTCATAATGATGTGGCAGTTTATGATTGGTCCAAAATTTCTCGTTTAACAATTACCCATTTATGCACACATATGGGTGGATGAATCTCGAAAAATATAAGGTTGGAATAAAAAATCCAAAAATATCTATTATTGAATTTGACCTCAATTGTTATGTCAGTCAAACTATGAATTTAGTATAAAAGTTTAACTCGAATTTGATAAATTTTGGTATACGACCAAATTTTAATTTGAAATTTTACTTCAATTTGATTTGGATTTGAGATAAAATTTGGAATATGCCCAAATTTTAATAAAATATCAATTGAGATTTCTTTTCTTATCCACAATTTATCTTGATTGAAGATAAAAAATCAAGTTTGGACAACTTGGATTTGGAATAAAATTTGGAATATGGCCAAATTTTAATTTAGGATGAATTGTAGATCTTTCCCACAATTTGATTTGAAAATAGGGATAAGAACCTAAATTTGGATGAGTTTAATATAAAATTTGGAAATGCCCAAATTTGAATTTTACATCAATTTGAGATTTTATCTCAATTTAGTTTGACCCTAGGATAAAAGTCTATATTTGGATTTAGATTTTGGATAAAATTTGGAATATGTCCGAATTTTAATTTGAAATTTTATATACAGTTTAATCTCAAATTGAACCATTTGATTTTGAATGAAATTTGGAATATGGCTAAATTTTAATTTATGGAAAATTTTTGAATCTCCAATTTAATTTGGTTAGGAGATAAAAGCTTAGAAATTTGAATTTAGTATGAAATATGGAATATGACCAAAATTTTAATTTAAGAAAAAAAATTCAAAATTTATCCCTAATTTAATTTGATTTTGAATAAAATTTGGAATGTGTCCAAATCTTTTAAAGATAAATTTGAGAACAAAATCTAATAAATTAAATTAAATAGAGAATTTGTTTAATTTGATTTTTTTTAATTTGATTTGAAATTATGATAGAATCAAATTAAGAAATCTAATAAAAAACTAATATTTTAAATCAAATTTTTATTTGATTTGAATTTCCTAATTTGTTACGAAACCGGAAACCACTATAAATAAGACTTTAAACCCCTCCATGATCCTCATCCCATCTTCTTCTATAATTTCATTTCTCTCATTTTCCTCTTCTTTTTCCAACTTTTTTTTCCCTTTTTTTTAAAATCTTTTCTTTCTTTCTTTCTTCTCTTTTTTTTCACCCTTTTTTTTCTTCTTTCTTTCAATTTTCCTTCTTTTTTATCTTCTTTTTCTTTCTTCTTATTTTTTTCTTCCTTTTCTTTTCTTTTTCTTTTTTCTTTATATTTTCTGTTTCATTTTCTTTTTTGCAGTAATGCCCATCTGCATGACTATCTCCTTGACACACATAGGGATAACCCCGAAAAGATCTACATATTGTATCGCCGCTTGTACTCATGCTTCCTGATCATCATGAGGGATCTCGGAAAGATTTAGAACTCCCCCATTCGATCAACCTAGGGATGACCCCGGAAAAGTTTACCCTAGTATATCTCGATCAACATAGGGAGGGCCCGAAAAGGCTTACAACTCCCCCACTCGATCAACCTAAGGATGACCCCGGAAAGGTCTACCCTAGTATATCTTGATCAAATGGAGGGCCCCAAAAAGGTTTACAACTCCCTAATTCGATCAATCTAGGGATGGCCCCGGAAAGGTCTGCCCTTATATATCTCGATCAACCTAGGGGGCCCAGAAAGGCTTATAATTTCCCTATTTGATCAACCTATGGATGACCCTGGAAAGATTTACCTTTGTATATCTCGATCAACATGTGGGGGCCCCAAAAAGGCTTACAACTCCCTCATTCGATCAACCTATGGATGACCCCAGAAAGATCCACCTTATTATATCACTTATTGATCTGACTTTGAAGATGAGGCAAATATGCCATCAAGCTTTGATGATGAGGAAAATATGCCATGGAGCTTTTGAGTGGAGTCAGGTTGACTGGAGTCGATCTCGAATATGAGATAGAGTCGGATGGGCCAGAGCTGTTCTCGCATAAGTGGTGAAGCTAGGAAAACCAAACTTGATCCTGTATATGAGATGGAACCACATTAATATTTTTGGAGAGAAAGCGAAGCTGCACTTACATTTTGGAAAGGGAAGGGTGAAGTTGTACCAACCTTTTGGAGAAGGAGCAAAGTTGCACCGATATGAATTGTGAAGATGAAATGAAGCCACGCCAAACTTGGGAAATGAAGCAAACCACACCAAACTTGGGAGATTAAGCGAGCCATGCCAACCTTGGGAGATGAAGCGAACCCCACAGACTTTGGAGATGAAGTGGGCCACACCAAACTTTGGAGATGAAGTAAAGCCACATCATCAGTTTGGAGATGAACGGAAGTCACGCAATGACTTTGGAAATGAAGGGAAGCCACGCCATGACTTTGGAGATGAAGCAAAGTTGCATCATGACTTTGTAGATGGAGACATTGAAGATGGAGTCAAACCATGCACATCAACCATGAACTTGAAGATGGAGCAAAGCCATGCACACCGACCTTGAACTTGAAGATGAAGTGGAGCCACGCACACCTACCTTAAACTTGAAGATGGAACGAAGCCACGCACACCGACCTTGAACTTGAAGATGGAGCGGAGCTAGACTCATCGACCTTGAACTTGAAGATGGAAGCGAAGCCATGCACACCGATCTTAAACTTGAAGATGGAAGCAGAGCCATGCATATCGATCTCGAACTTAAAGATGGAAGCGGAGCCATGCACACCAATCTCGAACTTAAAGATGGAAGTAGAGCCATGCACATCGATCTTGAACTTGAAGATGGAAGCAGGTCATGTATGCCAATCTTGAACTTTAAGATGGAGAAGCATCGACGGAGCCTCTGAACTTGAAGATGGAGGAGCATCGACAGAGTCTTTGAACTTAAAGATGGAGAAGCATCCACGAGATCTTCGCGCTTGAGTTTCACAAAGCATCGACAAATTCTCTGCATTTGAATTTGACGAAACATCGACGAATGCTCCACATTTGAGTTTGATGAAGCATCAATGAATCATCGGCATCTAAGCTTGATAAAGCATCGGCCAATCCTCTGCACTTGAGCTTGAAGTATTGGCGAATCCTTCGCATTTAAGTTTGAAATATCGGTGAATCCTTCACATTTGAGCTTGATAAAGCATCGAAGAATCCTCTACACTTGAGCTTGAAGTATCGGTGAATCATTTGCAATTAAGTTTGACAAAGCATCGGTGAATGCTTCGCATTTGAGTTTGATGAAGCACCAATGAATATTTGGTAGTAGGCTTGACTTTGTGACTTTGAGCATGAAGATGGCATTGTAAAGCCTCCGAACTTGACCATGAAGATGGAGCATTGATGAAACCTTTAAACTTAAAGATGGAGAAGCATCGATGGAACCTCTAAACTTGAAGATGGAGGAGCATCAACGAAGCCTTCGGATTTGTAGATGGGCATCGAAGAAGCCTCTGAACTTGACGATGGAGGGAAATCGACAAAGCTTCTAAACTTGAAGATAGAGGAACATCTACGAAGCCTCTGAAATTGAAGAATGAGGGGCATGCAATCCAACCTTTGAACTTGGAGACAGAGAAGCAATAGTGCAACCATCAAATTTGGAGATGGAGAGGCATCAATGCAACCATCGAAGTTAGAGTTGTAAAAGCAATAATGAAACCCTCGAACTTGGAGACGGGGAAGCAGTAGTGTGACCATCAAATTCAGAGACAGAGAAACATCGATTCAACCATCAAAGCAACAGTCTGATCCTCGAATTTGGAGATGAAGAAACCATAGCACCAACATCTTTGTAGAGGAGGCAGAATTGCAACAACTTTTAGAGAAGGAGCGAAGCTGCAGGGAATAATATATTTTAGGGGAAGCAGAGAAGTTGTACCAAACTTGAACTTCGAAGAGGAAGAAACGAAACATCCAAATTTTACTTCAAAAGGGAAGTGGTGAAGCCTCTAAACTTGACTTTAAAGAGGAAGCGAAGGCCCATTCTAAGTGTGTGCTTTTAATTTTCTATGTTAGCTCCTTAAAGAGATGAATATCTTCAATTTATTGTGTTGCCCCCAACAGGGATGAACATCTTTAATCTGTCGTGTAGCGTCATACATAGGATGATTATGGTACCCTTTTTTTTATGGACTGAACTTAAATTTCTTTAAGTTGCCTACGTACCCTTAAAGAAAGGGATCAAGTCATGACGTAGTTCAAATGTTTTTTTTTTTGATTGACTGAACTTGAAGTTTCTTTCAAGCTACCTACATACCCTTTACAATGACAGGAATTAATTCATAACATAGTTCAATGTTTTTTTTGTTGGACTGATCTTGAAGTTTCTTTCAAGCTGCCTATGTACCCTTTAGAATGACAGGAATCAAGTCATAATGTAGTTCAATGTTTTTTTTTGTTGGACTGAACTTGAAGTTTCTTTCAAGTTGCCTACATACCCTTTACAATGACAGGGATCAAGTCATAAAGTAGTTCAATTTTTTTTTTTTTTTTTTTTTGCTGGACTGAATTTGAAGTTTCTTTCAAGCTTCTTACACACCCTTTACAATGACAGGATTAAGTCATAACGTAGTTTAATGAAGAGATTTTCTTTTTCGGGTCGTTCACCTTTTAAACTCATGTGAGCCAAAAGCACCATGCAATTTAGGCTCTTGCGATAAGGAGCTTTACATTTAAATTTCAGAAGTTCTAATTTCATCATGGCTTTGATCATCCTCTTCGTTTCTAGGATTCATCAATATGATGAGTTTTGGCTTCACTATCAAGGAACCTTTTGTATTTATATCAACAGATAACTTCCTCTTCATCCGTGAAGGGATACGACTGTGAATTTTTCGTCGTTGTTTTCTTCATGAAATGGTTTTACCTTCAAGTTTTTCATCTTTCTTTTATATTGATTGCTTGCCATCTAGTAGATGTTAAAGGTCGATCTTTCTTTGATGTGAAGATACTTAGCCTTTTGAAGGCTGACGTTTGAGTAGAAGTAGTCATTGGACATTGGTTTCCTTCTTCTATCGTGGCCATACTCAATCTTTGGAAGACTGAAGATCGAGTAGTTGAAGGCTTGATACGATCGAAGACAGAAACTCTTTGCTTCCTTTCTTTTGAGTTGTCAACTTCGTTAGCAATTATATGATTATTGTCGACTTCTACTATGCTGATAGCGTGACATGCAGTTGTTGGGATTAGTGTCCTAAATCTTCTGGTAGTCTCATAGTTTGTAAACATTATGTAAACATATTGTTATTAATGCAATAAGTGTTATTTTATAAGCATTTACTCAATCCAGTAAACTAAGATCCGAGGTTATTTTATATAACTTAAGCATGTTTATGAAGACATAGAAGTGGATCATGCCTTAAGTGATAACTTAAATGGTCTGTAGTATATGGATAAAGGGGGGATACCTTATCCTGGTGACACTACGGATACGACCCGTTTTGTATATGTTTCAAGTGTTGTAAAGTGCTATGAACAGTTTGATCCTGACCATTCATGTGGAGACATGTGAGCGAGGATATCCTATACAAAGAGTTTGTATAAGACCGGACCACGAAATGATTAGTCTTTTTATATAACATCATTGATAATTAAGACTTACATTTCACTAGGACGACCATAGGTAACATGACCTTAATCCTAAGTGAGTTGGGAACTTCCGCTATAAGGACGGTCCTTTGATTTGTATGGGTGAGAGTGGTTAGATTGTCAACTTAACAAGCCTACCATTTTGAGGATTCGTTTGATTGGGGAGCTAGGAACTCAGCTACACAAGACGGAATTCACTCCTTCCCTGAAGCAGGGGTAAGTAGATAAATTGTTCCCTTAAGGGCTGATTCCGGGTCTTGAACATAGTGGCCACACCCTCTCTTGGGAAGAGAGGACACAGCCATGGTGGGACTATGACTTATTGTTTATTAGAGGAATCAGTGGTACTTAAGGAATTAGATATAACTACAGGGGCAAAAAGGTAAATTGGCCTAGCTGTACTTACGAACGATTTGTGAAGGGTCATCATACTGTTGATTGGTTATATGGACACAGAAATACATCTGTAATGCGAAGAGTGTATTTGTCATTCTTTAGTGGAGTGCCCGACAGTTAACAGATGCTGGATATCGTGATTAAAGAGTTTAGTTAGTTATTCACATACCGTTGGAGCTTCAAGCTACAAGTCCACAAGGTCCCCTTGGTAGCTCAATGGATGCATGTTAAGAATCAGTTTTTTGGTTAATTTAAAGTGTTCAAATTAATAAGAGGGCATTTGATTATATATGATATAATTAAATTAAATAATTGATATAATGTATTTGATACATTATTTGATTGGAGGAATTAATATAAATATGATTTATATTGAATTCCATAAAGGAGAAAAGAACTATGGTTTATATGTTGCATATGATGTGATATTAAAACTATAGGTTATAAATATAATATGATAAATTAGTTATTATATTTATTTATAATAAATTAATTATAAGATAATTGATTTCGATTTTCTCCAATAACCACCTTGGTGGAAGGTTAGAGACTATTTATGGCAACCGATTGGATAAAATTGAAAAATAGTTTTTCGTTAAATTCATTTGATGCATTACACGAAGCAAGTTATACGATAACTTGTTGAGAGAGTAAACAATCAATCGAAATGATAGTGACTTACTTGCTAAAAGATCGAGTACACAAGTCTATGCGATAGACTTCTTCCTTCTCCCAATTACTCGATCATCTACCCGATCGCATAGTTCCTCTTTCCTCTTCCAAATCCATATAGAGCCCACACCTCCTAGATTCTCATACCGAGAATACCAAGGTAACCTTTATGGTGGTGTCAACTTTTTGTTCGAGGGTCGAGGATCGAGTTACACTCGTTGCTATTCGAGGATATTCCAGTGGCGTGTTGCGTTCGTTGTTGGACGCGTTGCTGAGTTTAATCGAGGGAATAATAGAAGAAAAGGTTCTTCAAGGGTATGTTTACTCGATCCCTTTGTGTTTAACCTTAGTAGCATGCTATAATTTTATCCTTGATGCATAACTATTCTGTTAGATTGTAAATGTTCATGTTCTTTCACAATGGGATTTGGAACGATCTGCTTCCGCTCATTGGTTCTCTAGTTTTAGAGTTCCTTTAATTGGTATCAGAGCCAGGTTGTTCTGATATTCCAAATTCCATTGATGTATTGAATTATATTTGCAGTCATGGTGAGTTTTATGTTGTCTGCAATATGTTTAAGTTTAGATGTAGTTGTAGATGTGAATTGATGGATGTTACGTGATGATTACCTCTGTTTAAAGCTTTCTTTAAGTTTTCAAAGTGTTAATTTGTAAGGGCTCATGCGTTTTTGGGCATAATTAACAAGTAATCGAGTCTGTATTCAAGTCTTTATTTTTGTTTGAGTCATTCATGATGAGGTTTCAAAGATGCATGGAGATGTTGTTTGCTTTGAGGAAAAAGACGAAAAGTTGGTCGCATCGTGTAGCCCAGGCTAAACGGTCGTTTAAATTTGGCTAAACGATCGTGTACAAAAGTTCTACTCAATCGTGTAGTATTTACTAAATGATCACATGGTTGATGCTAAACAATCAAAAGTTTACTCGATCGTGTTGTGTTGGCTACTTCATCGCGTAGACTCTTGGGGTAAACGATCGCATAGAGTACATGATACTTGATGCATGGCATGCACGTGCACTAAACGATTGTGTAGTTTAACATGCTCATCGCATAGTCATTAGCTACTCAATCACCCAGTATAAGATACTCGACACTTGCTTCTCGATCGTTTAGACGATCATGCTTCATCACATAGTCGTCGTCTACTCGATCATTTAGGCATGCGTTGTTCATTGTGCGCTGCACGATCGTAGGGCCTTCATGCTTCACCGCATAGTTAAAAGGCACTCGATCTATGCTACATGATCGTTTATACTCGATCAGCGTTACTAGATGATCACAAGAAGCTATTACACGATCAAGGGATGAGGCTTCGCTGGGCGGTTCAAGACTCGGTTCGCCTGTTTGAACCGGTTGACTCAATTATTTTGTAATAGATAGCTTTTATGTTCTAGTTTCGAGGCTAATTGTCCCGATCCATCAATTTTTCTTTAATGTACATGAGATGTATGTTAGTATATATGCCATAATGTACGACATATAGTTTTAAAACCCACCTTAGGTTATGCATTTTATTCATGCATCATCTTTATATTATAAGTGTTATAATATAGAAGTTTGCATGATTAAATTACCTTAAAACATGTTCATGCATCATACAATATAAGAGTTATAATATATGCATGCATTAAGCATATCCATGCATCATCTTTATATTATAAGTGTTATAGTATAAGGGTGTATGACAACATGTATGCTTGGTTCATTACTTGGTTATTTAAGTTATATAAAGTAGTAATGAATGAACATTGCATGAAGCATGACACTTAGGTTTATTTATAAGAGTTATAAATGCCTTGTGGATGTCTAGCTTTGTATTGTAGTTGATTTTGATTGTTTCATTTTTTATAAGTGTTATAATTAATGAAATTAGAAATAAAATCAATAACAAAGAGTTGCATGCAAACTTAGATAAAATCATTTTTTAAAAGAGTTTTAAAATTTGATTGAGATAGACCTAAGATCATGGTTCTATTGAGATTAGATACCTAAGTTTAATCTTTTAAATTGGTTTAATAGGATTAAGTTGATTTGACTAAGAGATTAAATTTGTAATAAATCTATCTATAAGGGAGCTTTTGTCTAAGGCGGGTTCTTGCTAGGCTAGGGTATTTAAGCTGACGAAAACGGAACACCCCTACCTAGGAACCTACCTAGAAAGGTGAATTAGATCAATTTGCTACAAGCATGCAACAATTGACTAAAGTTCGTTAAAGTGTTTAATGAATGTTGATAAAAAAATTGTTTAACTTTCCAAAGTAAGAGTTACTTTTGGGAAAACCTTAACAGTCACTTAGGAAAAATAAATAGTCGTGTTTTTCTAAGTAAACTAAACCTAGGCTGTTAAAATACTCAGTGGAAGGAAAAAATATATATAATATGTCAATTCCACTCACGTTTCTCTTTAATGTTCACACCGTGAAATTCATGCTTAACCTCGTGGCGCCCTTGAAGCATTCCCCTTCGGATGGTGTTTGTATGGGTTAATATCAAGGTGAACGGAGATAGTATTTATAGTAAGTGGGAGAAGGATGTGTGTCAACATGTCTTGCAGTCTCCTTCATTGGTTTACACCATGAGACTTTCTTGCATAACCTCGCGACGCACTGGGAGCGTCCCCCTTTGGATGTTTTGTGCAGTTGGTTAATACCAAGGCGAATACCAGAAATGGATAGGGTTGCTTTAGTTTTTGCTCCAATCAATTTTTTTTCTTCGGATTTGCTGCTTGGGGCGGAACTCTAGGATCTAAAAAGAAGGGTCACATTTCGGGAAATTGTTAAGCAAATTAAGGATTTCTTGACCAAATCAATGATGGCTAGTCGTTATAGGAACAATAGTTGTTCTGGTGTAATGATTGGTTGAAAGTATCTTAATTCAAAGGAGGGATAAATTGATTACCCTTGGGTGGGTTTTGTCCTAGACCGCCGAAGCGTCATTGCAAAACTAGATGTTATATGGGGTTCATTTAGATTTTGCTAAACTTGATTGGATTTGTTTTTTAAAGAGTAATTGCTAAAATCTAACATAGATCAATATGTTTGTTTTTCCAGCAACATGGCAATGCTTGATTTTCCATTAGTTGCCTTTTCTACTTTTTCATGTTTAAGGAGTGTCCTTAAGTCCCAAACCCTGATGTACCGTGAATTGTTCGTAATGCATATAAGGTGTGGATGAAGGCTAATTCGATGGCCCGACTTCATATTTTGGCAAGCATACCTGATGCATTGGCCAAAAGGGTTGAGAACATGGTCATTGCACGTGAGATCTATTAGTGTATATCAACAAGCAGCAGAAGCAACTAGGATCAATAAGCACTTTAATTCATTAATTTTGGCAGTAACTAAAGCATGTTCATACTAAAACAAGAGGGTTTAAAACCATACCTGGGTAGAACTTCTTCAAATCTTGATTCTCAACTGCAAACTTCTCCAAATCTTGTTTTAGACCACCTCAAGATATTTCTCACTATTCTCTTGGAGCTTTAGATTGAGTTGTGGGACTCAAAATAAGCTTGAATGAAGGGAACTTGGAGAATAACTCACTGCTTCAACCCACTTGAAGAACAACTTCTTCAACACGAATTTTTCAGCAAAAATTCTATAGATGCATACTTCAATTCCGTTTCAATCTTCTCAATATATTGTAGGATCTTCATGCAACGAAGATGGCTGCATGAGATGCAGCTCATGCTTGGAGTTATTGAAACCAAATGAAGTGGGTTTTGTGTGAGCTAGTTGAAGGTGTAATTGGAAAAAACCAAAATTCCATTTTTGTGTTTTTCTAACTTTTTCAATTTTTACCAAAATGATTTCAAATATCAATTTGATTTCTAAAATTGAAAATAATATTAATTTTACAAAGATAATTTCATAAATTAATTTTTCTTAATAAATTTAATAAATAATTATTTAAACAATATAAATAATTCTAATTAATTTAATATCAAATATTAAATTAATTTTACACAAATCCACTTTCATATATTTAGATCATATTTAAATATTAATTCTCCTATTCCGTTTAATTCTAAAAATTAAACGTGTAATTATATCTTATACAATTACTAATTCCTTTAATTCTAATTTGAATGTTTCAAATTAACTTATCACACTACATAAAGCTAATCCATTTACGAGCTAGTAGGGGGACCTCGCGGACCTACAGATCATGGGCTTCAACGATCTGAGATTAATTGACTAAACTCATTACACTGAATTAACCCCCATTCGTTAACTAATGGGTCACTCTACTAAAGCCCATAGTTGAACTCCCCTCACTATAGATATATTATGTCCACTCGATATAACCATGATTAGTAAGTTAACCCTTCACAGGTTGTTCGTAATAAGGACTGTGTCAAAAGCCTGTTTTACCCCCGAGAATACCTCTTGTTCCTTAAGTTCCACTGATCCTCTAATGAACAATTGATTTGTGATCCAATCAACAAACCGAGTCCCTCTCGGGCCAATGAGAGGGTGGGGTCCCTTGTTCAAGACCCGGAGTCAGCACTTAAGGGCCTCTCTACTATCCCTAAAAGCGGGTAGGAGTGAATTTCTTCTTTCACCCTTTGTCCCTAGCTATCTACCCGGTCTTACCCCTAAAAAGGAGGTTTATTCAGCCGGCGTTGTTGAGCCAACCCTCACCTATGCAAATCTAAGGATAATCCCGAATAAACAGGAGTTCATAGTTAGCTCAGGATTAAGGTCAAGTTACCTAGGTCATCACTTTGAAATAGTCAGTCTTAAATTGTAAACAGCGTTATAAAGTAAGAGTGACTTATTTCGTGGTCCGATCTTGTACAAAACCATTTGCACAGAACGCCCTCATTCCTCATGTCATAACATGTACGAATTAGGATCACTTCGTTTGTAGCACTTTACAACTCTTTGTAACAACTACAGAGTAGGCCGCATCCAATAGTGTTATCAGAATAAGGCACCCAACCTTATTCATATACTATAGATCATTTTGACTATTTATTCGAACCTGGTCCACTTTTATGTCTCCATATAAGGTTCAATTACTCATGTAATAGTCATGGGTCTTTTAGATTTATTGGATTTCTAATAAGCAAAACATATTTTCAATAACAACTTATTGAATTTTCATAACAAGTTTTATTGTTTACAAACCACGAGTTTTAGAACATAAAACCCAACAAACTCCCACTTGGACTAAAACTCCAGTGATAACTTATATATATGAATATATAAGACTGAGTTTCTGAGTTTTATAGAGAAATACAATAAACTAGGGTATCCCATACCCATGGTTTACTATTCGGTATCCCATACCCGATATTTCTCCCACTTGCCTTAGGTTATTTACCTAGTATTCCTAGTCTTACTAGGTGATTCTCAAACACTTTAGCCGAGAGAATAATTGTAAACATGTAAGTGTACAATAGACTTTTTATTAAACTATATGGAGAATGCATCTTATTCTCAATAATGACCAGGAAGTCATACTTTCCTCCCACTACATTGAGGTACTCTCAACTCTTTGAGCAAGACGCATTTGATCTATCTTAACAACCCTTGTTAACAGTGTTAATTAAATAAATCTGGAAATCTTTAAAATTTTTATACTTTAATCTAATTGATTTCAAGCCATTTTAAATATCTGAATATTTGCAAATGGCTTTTAACTAGTTTGATTCTTAACAGAAGTTGCTATAAGACAGAACAAACATTGTTTTTGAAAATGAACATTTCATTTACAACAAAAATATATACATTTTGTTCTTTACAAGATAACTAAAGCAAGTAAAGTTATCATCAAACAACAACATCTCCCACTAGTTTGCATGTTTTACTTTCTCTACTATCTTCTCAACAAGGTACTGAATGCAGTTTTTCTTCCAGTGCCCTTCTTCGTTGCAGTGGAAACACTTTCCTTTGTCTGTAGCATTGTTCTTCCCTTTCTTTCCAGTGGGTTTCTTCTTCCCTTTCCCTTTGCTCTTCTTTGCAGGAATACTCTATAAACATTTCCTTTTGCTCTTCTTAGCAGGAAGCAACATTAGGCTTTTTGGAGGACGTTCCTCTCTTCTCAGCAGTAGTAACGTTTACTTCTGATTCTAGACTTTTAGTTCTCAACATAGTCTGGAAAGCCTGTAGCTCATTCAGGAAAGTAGTCAAACTATATTCAATTTTATTCATGAGTGCATTTGTGTAGAACTGCAGAAAACTCTTCGGAAGAGATTCTAGAATAAAACCGACTTGACTTCTCTCGTCAACAACAACACCGTTTATTTTCGCCTCATTAAAGTGGACCATCATGTCCAGGACATGTTCACGAACAGAGGCCCCCTCTTTCATGCGAAAGTTGTAAACATACTTTATAGCATCATGCCTTAGGGAGAAGGACAGTTGCCCGAACATCCCTCGTAAAGATTCCATAATCTCTTTGGCAGTACCTATATCCTCATGTTTCTTCGCCAAAACATCATATATGCCAGCGAGGATATAGGCACGGGCTTTATCATTTGCCCGAATCCATCTATCATACATATCCCGAATAGTTCGGTTTGTGTTAGAGCTCAGAATGGGAGGACAATCTTCTATTAAGACAAACCGTAAATCGTCTATCACCAGTATAGTATTCAAATTTGATTTCCAGGTTGCATAATTATTCCCTATCAGTTTATCAGACACCAACAATTGTACTAGTGAACTCGTCATTATGAAATTATAAACAAATTCTATAAGTGAATTGCTTTTAAACCCAATCAAGTTTTAGAAAAGTAATAATATACCCAAAATTATTTTTGCAACGATACTACAGCAAGACATTCTTGACCAAATACTATCTCCAGAATAACTCATATTCTGATAGTCATTTAGCTACCACTTTTGGTCAAAAATTACTAACAGTTTAATAATTTTGTAGGTGTAACCCTCCATTTTCAGACGTCAGAGGTCCGCCCCAACTATGCTACCGAAATTGAGAGTCGAGGTTGGGAATGGACCTAAGAAATCCTATCCATTTCTAGAATTTGAGTTGTTCCAAATCCTATGTTACAACCCTCCATGGGGATAGCCGTCGTTAAACGACTAGCAAGGGCCGCTTAAAGCTAACCAGCAGGCACAACATAGGAATCTCACGGTCCAAATTAACGAAAGAGACCACAAGATATGTCGACACGTATCCTTCACCCACTTACTATAAACAACTTCCCTCGTTTACCTTGTTATTAACTCATACAAATAGTTTCCGTATAGAGGTCACTCCCAGGGTGACACGAAGTGTCATATGAATCTCACGGTGTAAACTATGTGGAGACGTGGCAGTTGAAATCTATATATCAAATAATTGATTTATGTTTGAACAACTTCCCTTTATTCACCGAAATCTAGATTTATGCTAAAAAATACTTTTCGTATGGAGGTCATTCCCAAGGTGACACGAAATACCGCTTAAATCTGGATTATGAACTCTTAGGGACGTGAGAGCTAAAAATAACATACCATATATGTTATTAATCTCCCACTGAAGTGTTCTAATAACTTTATCATATAGAATTTATTAAACTCCCACTGAAGTGTTCTATTAACTGGGTAAATTTATACTTAGGTTCATTTCGGCTAAACAAACTACCCTAAGTCTATGTGGTTTATCCAAGTATAATACTTATAAATGGATTTAAACCTACGATGTCTAGGTGATAAACCGTTTTATTACCTCACATCGCTCACATTTTGCTCATAAAACCGGTTAACAACACTCAATAATTCGGTTATAATCCCCAGGTAGGAGGTGTTCCATAGACCATCAATTTAAGTACCTCCAGCCTTCGACGGGATTATATACCGGTTGATTTTGCAACCCGAGTTTTACAAGTTTAATGATCTGTTTTAACTATTAAAACAAGTAGTTAACCTACGTGAGCATGCAACTGTTCTTTGTTATGGATTTTAAACGTCTAACCCAATTTTATAACAACTTAAAAAATTTGAGATATGCTAAACATCCACAACATATATCAAAGGAATTCAATATTTAATATAACAATTATATTAAATAAAAGAAATCCTAAACATGCATACTATATATTATAACAATTCATAACATACTTTCAATGCATGTAACATGCTTCCTATGGTGGAATTTTAAATCTACATGGCATACTATATGCTCATAAAAGGTTTATTTAATTATAACATACATCAAATGCATAAATCATTAAACACAAACTGATATGGTCTTATTTTTGGTATAAACAAGCAAACAAAGCCTAATTATTACAAAACAACAAGTAACAACTTCAAAACCGCTTCCAGACCGCTCGAACCACTCCAAACCGAACCCAAACAGCTTGAACTAAACTAGAATAGTTTGAACCGGACCAGCAAAACCTTTTGGGACTGAACTGAATAGGACTCAAGAAAACTGGTCGAACCGGCTACTCTCGCTCCATGCTCGAAATCTCACTGAGGCTCATCGTGTAGCGCTGACAACTATTG
This sequence comes from Benincasa hispida, assembly GCF_009727055.1. Classification (NCBI taxonomy): domain Eukaryota; kingdom Viridiplantae; phylum Streptophyta; class Magnoliopsida; order Cucurbitales; family Cucurbitaceae; genus Benincasa; species Benincasa hispida. Next base: position 42,784,579 of record NC_052355.1, on the reverse strand, counting down.
TGTAGTGTTTGCCCTGTCTCTTATACACATCTAGATGTGTATAAGAGACAGCAAGAAAACTGGTCGAACCGGCTACTCTCGCTCCATGCTCGAAATCTCACTGAGGCTCATCGTGTAGCGCTAACGTCTATCGTCTAGCGCGATCGTCTAGTGCTGTCTCTTATACACATCTAGATGTGTATAAGAGACAGGTGTAGCTTTATGCGGGCGCTGAACAACGTGAAGAGGTGCTATACGATAGTACTACACGATCGTATAGCTTTGTGCGGGCGCTGAACAACGTGAAGAGTGCTATACGATAGCACTACACGATCATGTTGCTTAGTTACTACCAAAATTTTTGCTTAGTTACTACCAAAATTAATGAATTAGAGTGCTTATTGATCCTAGTTACTTTCGTTGCTTGCTGATATACTCTAACAATTGGTATTAGAGCCATACCTTTGTAGAACTTCTTCAAATCTTGATTCTCAGCTGCAAAATTCTCTAAATCTTGCTGTAGACCACCTCAAGATCTTCCCTATTATTCTCCTAGAGCTTTATATTGAGTTGTGGGACTCAAAATAAACTTGAATGAAGGGAACTTGGAAAATAACTCACTGTTGCTACCCACTTGAAGAACAACTTTTTCAACACGAATTTTTCAGCAAAAATTCTATAGATGCATACTTCAATTTCACTCCAATCTTCTCAATTATTACAGGACCTTCATGCAAAGAAGATGACTGCATGAGATGCAGCTCATGCTTGGAGTTATTGAAGCCAAATGAAGTGGGTTTTGTGTGAGCTAGTTGAAGGTGTAATTGGAAAAAACCAAAATTCCATTTTTGTGTTTTTCTAACTTTTTCAATGTTTACCAAAATGATTTCAAAAATCAATTTGATTTCTAAAATTGAAAATATTATTAATTTTAAAAAATTAATTTCATAAATTAATTTTCTTAACAAAATTAATAAATAATTATTTAAACATTAAATTAATTTAATATCAAATATTAAATTAATTTTACACAAATCCACCTTCATATATTTAAATCATATTTAAATATTAATTCTCCTATTCCGTTTAATTCTAAAAATTAAACGTGTAATTATATCTCATATAATTACTAATTCCTTTAATTCTAATTTGAACGTTTTAAATTAACTTATCACGCTACTCTAAAGCTAATCCATTTACGAGCTAGTAGGGGGACCTCGCAGACCTATAGATCATGGGCTCCAACGATCTGAGATTAATTAGCTAAACTCATTACACCAAATTAACCCTCATTTGTTAACTAATGGGTCACTCCATTAAAGCTCATAGTTGAACTCCCCTCATTAGAGATATATTATGTCCACTCGATATAACCATGATTAGTAAGTTAACCCTTCATAGGTTGTTCATAATAATGACTGGGTCAAAAGTCTGTTTTATCCCTGAGATTACCTCTTGTTCCTTAAGTCCCACTGATCCTCTAATGAACAATTGATTTGTGATCCAATCAATAAACCGAGTCCCTTTCGGGCCAATGAGAGGGTGGGGCCCCTTGTTCAAGACCCGGAGTCAGCACTTAAGAGAACAACCTCTCTACTATCCCTAAAAGCGGGCAGGAGTGAGTTCCTTCTTACACCCTATGTCCCCAGCTATCTACCCGATCTTACCCCTGAAATGGAGGTTTATTGAGCCAGCGCTGTTGAGCCAAGCCTCACCTACGAAAATCTAAGGATAATCCCGAATAAACAGGAGTTCATAGTTAGCTCAGGATTAAGGTCAAGTTACCTAGGTCATCGCTTTGAAATAGTCAGTCTTAAATAGTAAACAGTGTTATAAAGTAAGAGTGATTGATTTCTTGGTCCTGATCCTGTCTCTTATACACATCTAGATGTGTATAAGAGACAGGTCTTAAATAGTAAACAGTGTTATAAAGTAAGAGTGATTGATTTCGTGGTATGATCTTGTACAAACCCATTTGCACAAGACGCCCCCACTCCTCATGTCATAACATGTATGAATTAGGATTACTTCGTTTGTAGCACTTTACAACTCTTTGTAACAACTACAGAGTAGGCTGCATCAAATAGTATTACTAGAATAAAGCACCCAACCTTATTCATATACTATAGATCATTTTGACTATTTAATCGAACTTGATCCATTTTTATGTCTCCACATAAATTTCAAGTACTCATGTAATAGTCATTGGTCTTTTAGGTTTATTGGATTTCTAATAAACAAAACATATATTTAATAACAACTTATTGAATTTTCAAAATAAGTTTTATTGTTTACAAACCACGAGTTTTAGGACATAAAAACCCAACAAGATCTTGGACTCGTTGAAAGAATTATTTGAATGTAAGTTCTCAATTTTTTAGCAAAATGGGATTGATAACAATCAAACCAATGATGTAAATTCCCAAGATAATCTCCAGTCCTTCTTGAATATCAAAGGACTAAAAGAGAAAGCAATTGTTGTTGACTCTGATGAAGTTCATTGACGAGAATTGTTCTCTGAAATTGAACTTGGAGTTTATAATCTACTTTCTGATACAGATCCCACTATTATTCAAAAAAGGAAGATGTCTGAAGACGACAAATGTGATTTATTTGTCTTGGAGACATGTTTGGTAGAGAATGATAATTCTACCTAGATACTTGATTCAGGTGCTACTAACCACGTATGTTCTTCCTATCAAGGATTTAGTTCCTTGGCAGACATTCGAATAATCAATCCCTCGTATTGCATGCACAAGATTCATCTGGAAGAAGGAAAAACGGGATCGATAGAAAGGCAATGTCACTTGAACCCTGCCATGAGGGAGCTTGTGAAGAAAGAAATAGTGAAGTGGTTAGATGCAGGCATCATCTACCCGATATCTAATAGTAACTGGGTGAGCCCAGTGCAATGCGTTGAACAAGAAAGGGAGGATGACAGTCGTCACCAACGACAAGAATGAATTAATTCCCACAACGACAAGAATGCGTTCCAAATAAATTTGGCCACTAAAAAGGACCACATCCCACTCCCGTTTATTGATCAGATGTTGGATAGACTTGCTGGGAATGAATTCTTTTGTTTTCTTGACGGCTACTCAGGGTACAACCAAATTGAAATTGCGCTGGAGGATCAAGATAAGACAACCTTCACATGCTCATTTGGTACGTTCACATTCTGTCGCATGCCATTTGGACTCTGCAATGTGCCAGGCACTTTCCAACGATGTATGATGGCGACATTTTCAGATTTCTTGGAGGAGTCAGTCGAGGTATTCATGGATTATTTTTCAATTTTCGGCAATAATTATGACTCCTGTTTATCTAACTTTGAGAAAGTCTTGAAGAGATGTGTGGAAACGAATCTGGTTCTGAACTGGGAAAAATGCCACTTTATGGTTGAAGAAGGAATTGTACTAGGTCATAAAATATAAAAGGCAGGATTGGAAGTTGATCAGGCAAAAATCGACGCAATTTCCAAGCTACCTCCACCAGTAAACGTGAAAACACTTAGGAGCTTTCTGAGAAACGCTGGGTTTTATCGAAGATTTATTCGCAACTTTTCCCAGATCGCAAGGCCCCTAAGTGCGCTCCTTGAAGCTGACCGTGAATATAATTTTGATGATGCGTGCATTGAAGCATTCAACACATTGAAAGATGCGCTCATCACCGCACCCATTTTGATTGCGTCTGATTGGACGCAACCATTTGCGTTGATGTGTGATGCTAGCCAGTATGCTGTGGCCGCAGTTTTGAGTCAGCGCAAGGACAAGGTTTTTCATCATATCCACTATGTGAGTAAAATATTGAATGATGCACAGGAGAATTATACAACCACGGAAAAGGAAATGCTCGCAGTGGTATTTGCACTGGAGAAATTCTGACAGTACTTAATTGGAACAAACGTGGTGGTGTACACTGATCACTCTACGATCAAATATTTGATGACAAAGAAGGATGCAAAACCGAGATAGATACGGTGGGTGTTGCTCCTGCAAGAGTTTGACCTAGAAATCAAGGACCGAAAGGGCACCAAGAACCAAGTCGCTGATCATCTATCAGGATTTGAAAACTGCGAGGTTCAGAAGAAAGAAAAAGATATTGAAGAAAGATCCCCCGATAAGCTGCTGATTTCAGTAGGCATTAATGTTCCCTGGTATGCGGATATTGTGAACTTCATCGTTTGTGGCCAAGTACCAGAGGACTATACTTACCAGTAGAAGAAGAAGCTGAGACATGACGTCAAATTTTATTTCTGGGACGACCCATTCCTATATCGACTTGGACCAAATCACATTTTACGTCGATGCGTTCCTGAGCACAAAGTCAAGCACATTCTGGAGCTTTGTCATGAGTCTCCTTACGGAGGACACTTTGGGGGGCAGCGGACAGTCGCAAAGGTCCTACAGAGTGGCTATTTCTAGCCAACATTGTTTAAGGATGCCCATGCTTACGTTGTGCAATGCGATAGATGCCAGAGGACGGGGAATATGTCTAAAAGAAATGAGATACCTTTTACGTCAATCTTGGAGGTCGAATTATTTGATGTATGGGGAATCGACTTTATGGGCCCATTTTCACCATCAGAAGGTCATCACTACATCCTGGTCACGGTTAATTACGTATCAAAATGGGTTAAGGCCATCGCATGTGCCAAGAATGATGCGGCCATAGTGGCGAAGTTTCTCAAGAAAAATATCTTTGCCCGATATGGAACGCCATGGGCTCTAATCAGTGATGAAGGCTCTCACTTCTTCAACCGCATAATCACCAACCTGTTGACTAAATTTAACGTCAACCATAAAGTTGCAACCATTTATCACCCACAGACTAATGGGCAGGCAGAGATTTATAACCGAGAGATCAAAACTATCTTGGAGAAGGTAGTCAGTACCTCCAGGAAGGATTGGTCACCCAAGCTCGACGAAGCACTGTGGGCATACAGGACTGCCTACAAAACACCAATTGGCATGTCCTCATATGCCCTGGTCTTCGGAAAAGCTTGTCATCTATGGAACATAAGGCGATGTGGGCATACAAGAAGCTGAACTTTGATCTGGCAAGTGCGGGGAAAGTCCGGAAATTGCAACTGAACCAACTAGTCGAATGGCAAAGGGATGCCTATGAGAATGCCAAAATCTATAAGGAGAGAACTGAGAAGTGGCATGACGACCGCATAAACAACCAAACATTCGTCGAAGGTCAACAGGTACTATTGTTTAACGCACGTTTGTGATCGTTTCTAGGGAAGTTGAAATCTCGCTAGTCTGGGCCATTCCGGATCAAGACTATCTTTCCCCACGGTGCAGTGGAACTGACAACTGAAGACGGAAATAATGCATTTAAAGTCAATGGTCAACGGATACGGGGGCGATGTAGATCGACACATGGATACCATTGACTTGGGCAAGGAGGATTAACCGCTTGCGGGGGATGCTATTGCGGTAATTTTAAACTTTCTCCAATCAGCATCCTTATCTATGTTTACTTGCTTTCTTTACTGCTTTCTTTACCGCTTTCTAAATTGCGTTATTTAATACTAATTAGAATTAGCCTTTAATGCTTTCTGTATTTTCCTTCAATTTAATTCATTAGTATCTTTCCATGTCATGTTTAATTCTTTTAATTCGTAGGTATTAATAGCGATGTTCTTAAAATTTTTTGTGAATGACTGGATGAAAAGTTGAACACCGCAAAGTCTTTTTGACTTATGTTATTGATGAATTAAAAAGGAAAAATAAAAAGTGGTTTATAACGCGATGATGGGTGCATTCAATGATAACAGATACACTTTGCATCCATTACACCCAAATGCATTGCGTTGAGGGGTGTGTTGCGCTCGTATGTGTTCTTTGCCCGTCCTTAGCGAAGATGCACTATGTTGAGGTAGTGTTGTACTGGTAGAAATATCGTGCGCCCGTCCTCTAGAAATGCATTGAGTTAAGGGGTGTGTTACGGGAATACGTGCGTTGTTGCTCATCCTCAGCAAAAATGTATTTGCGTTAATGGAAGCACGGTGTAATTTTTAATCGTGCACCCATCTGAATCAAATTCAAAAGATAACTGCAATTCATTACTTTTCTAGGTTTATCTAAATTCGTTGGTTCTTTGTACAGGCACAAATTTCTATATTGCGATATTTGTAATTACTTGTATACTTAGTTAATTTTCAACACAATTGAGTATAAATTTTCTTTATATGTCTGTGCCTCTTCTTTATCATCATTTGTCAACTTTGTGATATTCTTGATCTTTCCTTTTGCGTTATTCATTGCGTTGCCATGATGTATAATATGCATACACTTAGGAACATTTCCCACACCTTGTATTTTCTGACTAACACTTAGTTAATTCGTAGCTATAGCAATGCTTTACCTTTTATTCTTCAAAATTCTGCTCAAACCTTCTTTTTGAAATTTTGTCTAAGTGTTTATCTATTCTGTCCAAACAATGCAATGAGGACTTTGCGCATCTCTAAATTTGGGGGTGGGGAAGGTCTGAGCAGATGAGATCAAGTGATACAGTCATTAAGAAAAATGTGCTCATTATTTCCATCTCAAAAAAATTAAAAAAAAAATCATATAAACTCCAATTTCAACACAAGGGAAACCTCAAAAACATTCCCAACCTGACAAGAGTTAAGTTGTGAAAGAAGCCTGCTCGTAGTTGGATGTTTGCATGACACCCGTTGGGAGCAAGCCAAAATGAAGGTGGGTTTCCAAGAACAACGCAATATGAAAAGAGAAAAATGAGAAAGAAAATAAAAGAAACAAGAGACAACTCCCTTGAAATTCATGAGTTAAAGTTGAGATTGGCACACAAACGTAGTTGGATGTTCGCATGATGATAACTTGTAGAAAATACAAGTTTTTATGCCACCTTATCTAGATATTGTGGCCAAAAGTTAGTAACTATGCGCTAATTGTATGAAAATTAACCTAGTATTGACAAATATTATAAATGTTTGTAATTTACACCTACTAACGCCAAAAGATGGAGGACAAGCCAAACTTTACTCTGTTTTGCAGGAGACCAAGTCACCGCTTGCGCTTCAAAGGCTCATGAGAAAACTAATCAATGCATCTCTATCACATTGCGCCCGTCGATCAACCATGAAGAGACGATTACCGAAAGTAATGGCGCAATGCGACAGTCGATCTAGAGTTATGCTTCGACCGCATGCGGTAATAAAAACAAACACCGCATGCGAACCATCATCGAAAGATGCAGCTGAGCAACTCAAAGGCAGAGGATTGAGACACATGTACAACTAACCGTTGTGCAGATTTGATGGTTCAATTACATAACAGAAGGAATTAATATCCCTCCCTCTTTGGAATTTTCATAACAAAAGTGGGGACCACAAGGCCAGAGTCAAAGGATCTGCTCCTATAAATACCGCAACGAATTCAGAGAAAATTATGCTATTGATACTGGGCTAAGTGCTATAAGATTTTAGAGAGAAAAGGTTGAGCTAAGTGCTGAAAAGAAGAAATTCGGAAGAGAAAGAGATAAGGCCGATAGGTAAATCTCAGATCCGACCAGCCTGTATACCCGATCGAAGCTCTGTGCAAAGACCCCTGCTACCGGTTGGAGCAAGCTGAAGAGGGAAGCTCTTCCTACCATCGAAACCATCCTATCCGGCAAGGCAGATTTCCATCGAATCTGTGCCAAGACATTGGCACCAGATTGTATCTGTTCTATCTCTCTTTTCATTGTATTCCATTTTTCTTTATCTATTCATTCACACATCATGTATCAAACACTTAGTAGAAATATTAAATGTTTCTATAGATTTTCATTTACCATTCTCTATCTATTTTCATTCACCCATTAGTCACTTTCTCCATGATGTTTTCTTAATCCCTTGATGAGCAATATAAATCACAAGAACTAATATGTATTAAAGATATAAAATACGTTTAGCTAAAGCATGCTAGACGACATCTTTACCTGTGAGAGCAGAAGTGAAGATGTCATTCTGATCTATCGAGAAAAAAGTCAGAAAGAGTGCATTAACTAAAGCAAGTACTACTTCCAGAACATGGAAGAACCTTGCGTTCATTACGTTAAACTCTGTTTCACCACAGACATGTGGGAAACCGGCCCGATTACTGAGAGGTGTACGCCAAGAGAAGAGCGGAACAATATTTATACTTCAATTCATTAAGCAGCTTGCATTGTTTTGTAATACTTATCTTTCTCTTTGCAGGACAGATCTCATTGTACTGGTTGTTTAACGTGGAGAGCAGCCTGACGATGTATGAGTTCTGGTGCTGAACCAGAATTTTATAGCGTGACTTCTAAGATCGAGCGAACCTTCCGCACGAAGATACGCCAGAATAGGAATCGGTGAAAAAAGGCAGCCAACATGGCAAATAATAACGATAATGCGGTGCCAGAAGTAAATCAAGAGGGTGGGTTGTTCCGACCGGCCTAGGATTCTGTATTCCTGGTAGCTGATCGCAATATCCCAAATACGAAACTATGCGGCACCCAACCTGTTACGAGTTTTTTCCTGGAATCTCAAGGCAACTGTTGAGGAGAATGCCCATTTTGAGATCAAGCCGATCATTTACAAATGATCCAGAATGCAGGGCAGTTTGGGGGTTGCAAGGTGAAGACCCGAATGCCCACTTGACCAGCTTCGTGGAGATGTGTGGCAATTTCTCAACTACCTAGCGTAACTCCAGAATAACATTAGTTAATATCTGTTCCTTACACCTTGAGGGATGAGCTAAGAAATGGGCTTTATTCGTTAGAGCCCAATGAAATCACCGTCATGGGGCAACTAGTTGACGGTTTATGAAAAGTTCTTCCCGACCGGCTTGTCAACGCAATGAGACGGAAGGAATGTGCTGAAACTCTGGAACAAACAAGAGAACGGAGAACCTTGAAGCACCACCTGGGTGCGATTTAGAAGGTTGGAGAAAAATAGCCCCATATCGGGATTCCCGATATTGCGTCTTGAATGGAAACGTTTTATATGACCTGAACAGAGCAACGGCTGGTTGTTGCTGATTGCCTCATGTGGCAGGAGGTTTTATGGACAAAAACATACACCAGAGGGCCAGTCACTCCTCGCCACATCTCGATTAGAAACATTGGAATGACTGGTATTTGATGGAACGGTTATGGAGGTCGAGGGAACGAGAGAAGAAGGAAATGGAAACAGCCAATTGTCCCGGTGGAGACAATGACTACATTGGCCGCTCATGGCCACTATAACTTAAATCCTCCAATCAATGCCATTAATCAAAGGAGTCATTGCTCCACAATCAAACGCAACCCATCTGCACCGACTCAAGTGGCACAATCATGTTGCGTTTAACTGTGGAGGGGCTCATGGAAGCTGAAGGAATGTCCATTGAATTCTGCAGCAAAGTATGTGCCATCCAGAATAACCCATTCAGCAACACTTACGTTTCGGTCTGGAGGAGTCATCCTAACTTCAGTTGGGGTGGCAATCCCAACCTAGGGGGCCAATAAACCATCAAGGGGCAGTAGAGGGAACCCTCCGTTTCACCATAATCAGGGGCAATCAAGATCGTAGAACCAGCAAACCATCATCATCATTCTAATGCCTCAGGAGGATCGTTGGAGGCGCTGCTGAAACAATACATGCATAAGAATGATGCGGTAATGCAGGCCCAAGCATCCTCTATACGAAATCTTGGAAATCCAAGTGGGCCAGCTGGCTCTGAGTTGAGAAATCGAACACCTAGAACACTAGCCCAGCAACTCTGAAGCCCCGAGGATCGACATGGAAAGACGCAATGTTCTGAAGACATGAGCCAGGAAAGCCGACCACCTGCCGAAGATGTGGATTGCGAACATCAAAGACAACGCAAATGTTCGGTCCATATCTCGATACTACATTTATTCTGCTTTACTGAATTCCTTCTTTAATTTTGAACTAAGCTTTAATGATTCATTTAATGCAAATTTTGACTCTTTGAATTTTATTCTTCAGTTACTTCTGTGCATTTAATTCATTCTTGCATTTAATTCTTTGAGTTTTCTGTATTCAGTGTATGAGCTTTAATTTGTGAATGATTGAGTCATAAAGAAAAAAAAATAATAAAACATTGAACAACAAGAAAGCAAAATGACAATGGACGCAGCCCAAGCTTATTAGGAATGCATTGCGATCACCTAACTCAACGGTATTGAGTTGAGGGGTGTGTTGCGCTCGTATATAACCTTTGCCCGTCCTTAGCCAAATGCACTATGTCGAGGTATCCTCCAGAAATGCATTGGTTAAGGGGTGTGTTGTGGGGATATATGCATTGTTGCCCATCCTCTGCAAAGATACAGTTGCTTTAGTGAACATGATGCATTATATATCATGCATCCATTCGAATAAAATATTAAAGAAAATTTTGTCTGGTAATTCGGGAAGAAGTCCAATCGATTCGTATCCCCAAGAAATTATGGCTTGGCAGGCGAAAGGACATCTTTTTCTGAAAATTCCATAAATGTGGGAGGTGGAACGCGCCCTGTTGAGATGCTCGAGGTCAGTCACCGCGCGAATCGGATTGGGCCCCATCACGGCCCAACTTATAAATACCCTCTTCCTCTTCTTTGGAAATTCTTTACCAACAACTCGAAACCCTAGCATTTTGCTTTCAGAACTTTTTTCTCTCTCAAAAAGCTCTTAGTTACCAATCCCTTTTTCAGATCCCTTTTCTTCTCCAAATCTGTTTCAATGGCCAACCAAACTTAAAACCAACCTGCTTCATCGTCTGTCCCTGACTAAGCAGCCATGCGAGAGAAAGCATTCCTCGCTGCCAGTCACAGGCTTGCCGCCCAAACCCGTTCTGTCCTAAGGCCCACCGAAAGAACCTGGAGAAATCCCTTGGCCGTTAGGCCTCCTGCGTTCAAAAGAGGAGGAAACACTGAAAGCTTGCCAACGCCAATACCATCCGTCTCCACTGAAAGTGAGCGGAAGAGGCGAGACGACACGAAGGTGTTTGGCAACATCCTAAGCACCTTGGAGCAAGGAGTAGGACTGCCCGAGGCAGGGTTTGTAAACTAGCCACTGCTTACGGAGGAAGAGACGGTGGTTGTGGCGGAGGAAACGATAAAGGATGGAGTAGTTGTGGTGGAAGATGTAGTGGCTGAAGAAAAAGATAAAGGGAATGATGTTTTGGTCCCGGAGACTCCAGAGGCCACCATCATCGCATAAATTTTTTATGAGCCTCCACAAATGGAAGAAGAGAAGATTGTGATCATTGAAAGAGAAGAAAACGAGATTGCAGTTGAAGAGGTCGGAGAAGCGGAGATGGAGTTAATAGCTCTTGACATTGCGTGGAGGAAGTCGCCAGAGATGTGCTGCCAGAAGAGGCCAAGAAGGAAGAGTTGAAGGCAACTGAGGCAGAGAAGGAAGTCGGAGCTAGATTGAAGAAGGTAGTAGAGGCCGAGAAAGAAGACGAGAAGAAGAAGAAGAGAAAGGAAAAGAAGGCTAGCAAGGCGGAGTCGTCGCATCATCACAAGTCCAGAAAAAACAAAGAGAAAAAGGATAATGAAAAAGATGAAGAGGCCAAGAAGAAGAGGGGAGAGGAGAAAGAAGAGAGAAGGTTGCATCGAAAGGAGAAGAAGCGCCTGAGAGAAGAAGAAAAATCCAAGCAGAGGGCTACAAGCCCCGAGAAGGATGGAGAGTCAACCTCCGTAAGGGAGGTTAGGGGGAAACGGCGTAGTTGATGGAGCCACAACAACCTGAAGCAATACAATTAGTTGTGATATACGAAGGAGAAAAAACAGAGGGAACCCCCCTAATGCGGCATCGCAAGAAGAATGTGTGGTAAGGGTCTAGCATCAACCCTCAAAAATTAATGTTAGCACTAGAAGAGAAGGAAAGAAGAAGAAAAGAAGAAGAAGAGAAGAAAGAAAAGATGGAGCAGGGCAAGCTCATCATCACAGAAAGAAACAGAAGAAGAAGATTAGAATTTGAAGAAATGCGAAGAAATAACGAGCTTGCCCGACTTGAAGGGATCCAAAAACATGAAGAGGATCAGCACCTATTGCTGGCCTCTGAGCAGTTTGAAGAAGAGTTTGAGAGAGAAGAGAGAGAGGCAGAAGAAGAAGAAAGGAGAAAGAAGGAAGAAGAGGAAAGATTGCGTACGAAAGAGAAGAGGAGGAAGCGCGAATCAAACAAAAAGCGCTTGCAAAAAAGTAAGGGCAAAGAACACGTTGAACACGAGAAAGAGGAACAGCGCAAGGAGTGAGAAGAGAGATTAAGGCAAGCAGCCCACCTTGCGCAAGAAAAAGCAAAGACGTAGCAGAGAGTAGCAAGCCTGCATCGGCCAAGAAGCGATCATCTAAGAGAAAGGAAAATGATGATATGCTGATAGAGATGGGCTTCTACCCTGCACCGACCCAACTACCTGATCTCATCACGAGTGTCATTGTGGAGCATGGATGGGACACTTTCTGTCAGTGCCCATCCATCATTGTGCCTCAAGTAGTACAGGACTTCTATCGCGGGCGTCTGCACAGGAATAGGGATGCAGTGACTTTTAAAGGAGAGACAGTACATTTCAGCACAAAGGACATCAATGAACTTTATCAGATGAGGGATAACCCTAATGCACTAGGGAACAATATCATTAATAATCCTTCAGAAGAACTGATGAGAGACGCACTGAAGATACTAGCGCAACCAGGTACAAGATGGACAATCTCCCCTAAAGGAATCCGCACTCTAGAGTCTAAGTCTTTGCTACTGAAGGGAAGGCTCTGGGTTTATTTGGACAAAAAGCGGTTGATCCCAACAATGCATGACAGAACTGTATTAAGGGATCGGGTGATGGCCGCATATTGTATTGTGCGCGGCATTCCTATTGATGTGGGAAGGTTGATCGCAAGGCAGACCAGAGCACTAGTGGGGCATATACGGGGGCAGTATTTCTTCCCGTGGATTGTCTCAAGTTTATGCCTAAGTGCGGGTGTAGGCATTGATGAGAAGCCCATGCCAGAAGTCCACAGCCTCATCAACATCAAAATTCTGAGGATGCTTCTCAAGGATTCCCCACATTGCCCGAAACTGCCAGCAAAGAAACCTACGATTGATTTGAATGCAACACAGGAACCCAGACCAAAAAGAAGAAAAAGAGAAGATAAAGGAAAAGAGAGGGTGCATGAGTCACCAGCGCATGATCCTGAGCTCTTAAACCCTCTTCCCTTAGTCATCAGATCTCCAGACCCTCCAAGCCCGCCAGCGCAAACCTCCTCCCTTCTTCGTGAACATATTATCAATCTTCCTCTTTTCCCCAACTCTCCAATTTAACTAGCAGCCCCATCTTCACCAACAACTTCTTCACCACACTCCACTACCCCACCGCCACAAGTTGATGACCCACACGCTTTAGGTGAAGGCACATCCGCCCAACCCCAAAACGGTGCTGGCGAGACATCGCAGGCACAACCATCCTCCACCTCCTTGGCTACTGAG
>NC_052355.1:42765547-42770206 GCF_009727055.1 Benincasa hispida | reverse complement strand
ATATATGCAAAACTCCAATGTCAGCGCAAGGGAAAATTTTAAAATTTTTCCCAACCTGATAAGAGTTTAGTTGTGAAAGGAACCTGCTCGTAGTTGGAAGTTCGTATGACACCTGTAGGAGCAAGCCAAAACGAAGGTGGGTTTCCAAGAACAACGTAGTATAAGCAAAAAAAGGGAAAAAGAAGGCAAGGGACAACTCTTCTGATTATCATGAGTTAAAGTTAGAACTGGCACACTACCGTAGTTAGATGTTCGCATGACACCCATGGGGACAAGCCAAAACGAAGAGTGTAACCATGACCAACTGTCTCTAAGTGAATAAATGACGCAAAGTTTTGCTCACCGCATATAGATACATCAAGTTGTTTTGATAACGAAGAGATAAACATTCTATTTTGAAAACTCGAAAAGTGTCTTTGAGCAGAATTTTGTTACATAGAAGAATAAAGTAAGGCTTGCTAAGAATTAGCATGGATAGAAGGAAAGTGCGATGTCAGGTAATGTGCCTAAGTGTAACATTCGGAGCAACCAATCATTGCAGAAATATAGGATAGGAATGGAGCATGATTGCCTTAGTAGAAGATATACTTAAGGACAAGCATATATCTAAATTTGGGGGTGTGATAACTTGTAGAAATACAAGTTATTTATGCCACTTTATCTAGATATTGCGGCCAAAAGTTAGTAATTATGCGCCAATTGTATGAAAATTAACCTAGTATGACAATAATTATAAATGTTTACAATTACACCCATTAACGCCAAAAAGATGGAGGACAAGCCAAACTTTACTCTGTTTTGCAGGAGACTAAGTCACCGCTTGTGCTCAAGGCTCATGAGAAACTAATCAATGCATCTCTGTCACATTGTGCCCGTCGATCAACCATGAAAAGACGATTACTGAAGTAACGGCGCAATGCAACAGTCGGTCCAGAGTTATCTTCGACCGCATGCGGTAATAAAAACAAACACCGCATGCGAACCCATGATCAAAAGATGCAACTGAGCAACGCAAAGGCGGAGGATTGAGACACATGTACAACTAACCGTTGTGCAAATTTGACGGTCCGATTGCATAACAGAAGGAATAATATCCCTCCATCTTCGGAATTTCCATAACAAAAGTGGGGACCACAAGGCCAGAGTCAAAGGATCTGCTCCTATAAATACCCTAGCGAATTCAAAGAAAAATATGCTATTTGATACTAGGCTAAGTGCTATAAGATTTTAGAGAGAAAAGACTGAGCTGAGTGCTGAAAAGAAGAAATCCGGGAAGAGAAGAGATAAGGCCGAGAGAGTAAATCTCGAGTCGACCAGTTGTATATGCTCTCGATGCGAGAGCTCTGTGCAGCACGCACCCTTTGCTACCCTTGACCTCCTACTTTCGAAGGCCGGATAGCGCTCAGCGGGGGGTGGAGCAAGCCTAAGAGTGGAACTTTTCTCCGATTGCGAACCATCCTACTCGGGGGCAAGGCAAAATTTCCATCGAATCTGTGCCACAGAATTGCCACTCAGATTGTATCGTGTTCTACTCTCTCTTTCATTGTTTCATGATTTTCATTTACCTATTCATTCACACATCATGTATCAAACACTTAGTAGAAATATTAAATGTTTCTATAGATTTCATTTACCATTCTCTATCTATTTTCGTTCACCCATTAGTCACTTTCTCCATGATGTTTTCTTAATCCCTTGATGAGCAATATAAATCACCAAGAACTTAATATGTATTAAAGATATAAAATACGTTTAGCTAAAGCATGCTAGACGACATCTTTACCTGTGAGAGCAGAAGTGAAGATGTCATTCTGATCTATCGAGAAAAAGTCAGAAGAGTGCATTAACTAAAGCAAGTACTACTTCCAGACATGGAAGCAACCTTGCGTTCATTACGTTAAACTTTGTTTCACCACAGACATGTGGGAAACGCGGCTGATTACTGAGAGGTGTACGCCAAGAGAAGAGCGGAACAATATTTATACCTTCAATTCAATTAAGAGCTTGCATTGTTTGTAATACTTATCTTTCTCTTTCTAATCTGTTCACAAGACTTGTCGTTGCATCCCACGTCTTTGCACAATCTTCACAGCCAGCCTTAATCCTATTACCTTGCACATAAAGCCTATATCTTGTGACATCTAGCTTAGGTTTATCGCATTTTTATGTTTTATCGCGTTTTTACCGCTTTCCTTTATTTTACTGTAATTTACATACTGTACACACTTTTATAAAGAATTGAAAAACTCGGTCGCATATACCATGAACATACCGCAATAACCAACACCACTTCCCCGTGTTCGACCTCGGATCACACCGAGAAACTTACGGTAGAATTACACTTGGTTCCATCGTAAGGAAACTTGTGACAACGCAGGGCATACTACTTGAGCATCTCTAATTAACGCATAAATAGTAGTAGTATCGCATCATCATGAGCATTGAATATCATAAATACAAATCACGTATTTACCATGACACCTGTGGGAACAAGCCAAAATGAAGGGTGTCACCATAATCAATAGTCTCTAATAAATGACGCAAAGTTTGACCACTGCATCCAGACGCATCAAGTTATTTTGATAAGAAGAGGTAAACATTCTTTTTAAAACTAGAAAAGCATTTTTGAGAAGAAATTTGTAGTATAGAAGAATAAAGTAGGGCTTTGTTATGAATTTTCAAAGATAGAAGGAAATTGTGTTGTCAAGTAACGTTGCCTATGTGGAGCATTCGGAGCAACCAATCGACGCAAAATTTAGGATAGGAATTGAGCAATATTGCCTTAGTAGAAAATAGGCTTGAGGACAAGCATATATCTAAATTTGGAGGTGTGATAACTTGTAGAAATACAAGTTATTTATACTACTTTATTTAGATATTGCGGCCAAAAGAAAGGAAAGTTGCGTCAATTATATAGAAATTAGCTAAGAAATGCAAGAATTATAAATTTTCGTCAATACACCTACTGACACCATTGTGATGGTAGAAAAGAATATTTCAAGTCTGTTTTGTAGGAAATTAAGTCACCTCATGCGTTCATGGCTCAAGATAAAAAGAACAACGCATCTACGTCGCATTGCACCAATCATTCAGAAATGAATAGACGATCAACGCAATGACGGCGCATGCACAATCGATCAAGAGCTAAGCGATTACCGCAATCTCAACCGCATGCGGTAATTAAAAAAACAACACCGCATGCGGGCAAACGATCAAAGATACAAAAGAGCAACGCAATTATTGAGGATTCAAACATGTGTACAGCTGACTGTTGTGCATTTCTGACGGGATTGATCACGTAACAGAAGGAATATTCATTCCACCATTTCTGGAGCTGCGATAAAAATAAAGTGGGGTCCATCACTCATATGCCTCCCGTATGCCTCCCGAACATTTCGCCCTTGTCCATCGCTCGTATGCCTTCTTATTCGCCCTTGTCCATNGAACATTTCGCCCTTGTCCATCGCTCGTATGCCTTCTTATTCGCCCTTGTCCATCGCTCATATGCCTCCCGAACATTTGAGGCGGCATTAAGAGATGGAATAGGAGGACAAGCCTCCGTGAAAGCGAACATGAGATCCTCGATGATCAGGGTCGTTGTGATCATGTGTTTCCATGTTGCGAAATTATCGCCAGTAAGTTTTTCGGCACTTAAAATTGCTAACATGGTTGTAGCTATTTTGAAAAAGTTTCTGAAAATACAAACAAAAATTTTATTAGATTTTGCAAAACCACTTTTAAACCAATTAGTTTTTCAAAATAGTTTCGAGTACCCTAAGTTATAGATTTCTATTTTGCAATGATGCTCCAGTGAGGCAGGACAAACGTCACCGGTGAGGTGATCAGTTGCCCCTTCACTGGGATGAGACATTCTCAACCATTAGACATAACCAACTCTTGGAACTGAACCTAACAGCCACCATTTTTCAGTCTAGAACTGTTAACCTTTAACAATTCCATGTAAGTGTGACCTCTCGCTTTTGGTGCCAGAGTCCTGCACAAATGAGCCTACCGTAGGGAAAAAGCAGATTAGGATAAGAGACTAAGTTACCTTATCCTCTTACAGGAGATCAAATAAACAAACACGTAAAACTACCATCCTTTAGGGGACACTCCTAGGGTGCCTCGAGGCGATGCGTTGTAACTTTATTCAATCTAACGATCCGAGGGATATGTTGTCATACTTCCTGCTCCCACTTACTATGAACACTCTCTTCATCCACCTTGATATTGACCTACCCAAACACCATCCGTTAGGGGGGACTCGCCAAAGGTGCCGCAAGGCAGAGGGTAGATCTCTCGGTGTGGACTATTTAGGAGAAACGTGAAAGGTTTAAGTGAAGCATCTGATGCCCCAAGTACCTCCCATTGAATGTTCTACCTAGGGTTCATTAACCTAGACAAACCAGCTACTGATTTTAGTCTAAGTTATCTTTTTAAACTGTGCTCATAAACAACGTTTGTCTATGAAAAATGAACAAGTTCAAATAGTCACATTTAAACACTTTAATGGATTGTCCTTAACTTGCATGCATGCATCAAATCTATCTAATTCACCTTTCTAGGTAAGTTCCCAGGTAGGGGTGTTACGTTTCCGTCAACTTAAATACCCCAGCATAGACAGAACCCGCCTTAGACAAAAGGTCTCTTATAGATAAA
>NC_052355.1:42763114-42764422 GCF_009727055.1 Benincasa hispida | reverse complement strand
GCAATAATGTACACCATCATCTGCATGATGCGATCAACAGCGATCATGTACTCCATTGTCTGCACGATGCGATCAACCCTTGATCGCCTCCTTCCTCGAAGAACCGCAATGCTTGCTCCGATCTTCTTCACGAAAGACTCAAAACTCAAACAGACTTTGAATACAGACTCGATAACGATTATTAATGCCCAAAAACGTAGGGGCCTTTACAAACAACCACAAATGTAAAATAATTAAATCACACAGAGGATAATCATCCATGAAAACATCCATTAATCCTGCACACCCAAAGAAATTTAACGATTAAACAGTGTAGAAATGCACCCACCAAGAACGTAAATCTAATTTCGTTGCAACATATGAAATTTGAATATTAGAACCTGGCTCTGATACCAATTGAAGAATCTCTTAACGAAGAGTTCCATGAGTGCGTTTGGACCGCTCCAATTTCACTGTGACCGAAATACACCATATACATTCAAACGCATAGTTATGCAAACAAACAGTAATTAATGGCATGCTTTGAACAAGAAATAACAAGGGAGAGAGTTCTCGTACCAGTTGAAGACGCTCTTCAAACTATGGAACTCAATGCAGCGGAAGACCTCTACCCGAACAGCCAACGCCCAGCAGATGCGTCGACTACAGCAGCACGAAAAACCAAAAACACACGAACGCCGCGGGGACGACACCACCAGAAAAGAACCCTATGTATTCTCAGAGTGAGAACCCAAAGCATGGTCTTTGGCGAGTTTGGTAGAGGTAGGAGGAAGAACCGATCATGTAGGCGATAAGCAAGTGGGAGAGAATATGAAGCTATCGCATTGCAAAATGCTTATCGCTTAAAAGAAACTTCACGATCGTGTAGATTTTACTAAACGATCGTTTAGAAAATAGTAGGCAGTCATTTAGCAAACACGACACACTATACGGACATTTAGGAAAGCTAACTGATCGTTTAGGACTTAGTGTGCGATTGTTTAGGTGCTAGATAGGCGATCGTTTAGGTGCGAGGTATGCGATCGCTTAGGTGTTGAGCGACTATCGTATAGGCTCTCGCATTTAAGCAATCGATTACGTTTTCACACCAATGCAAACCTTTCAATCTTTTTCTGAACCATTCAAAATGAAATAAATTTTATTTTTATTCATCAGTTACAATAACTGACGTTGTTCCCCACTGACGCACGTCTGAAAGAGATTTTAGGTTAATTATCATATAATTAACCAATTAAATAATTAATAAATATAATCATATTATATTTTTACCCTATAGTTTGATATCAGATATCTACTATAGTAATTTCT